>NW_017277416.1:0-792 GCF_001594065.2 Cyphomyrmex costatus | reverse complement strand
ACATTTAACGCACCTTAAAATGATTTTTTGTGTTAGAGATCGCAATGATAAAGGCCAAAATTGCTGTCGGACGGCGGCCATCGTTGCCTGAGTGCCGGCATGTAATCATGCGCTTGCGTGATGATTCGTCTTGATAGCTCGTGATTTTTCGGTAGCAGCACCGGGTGACACGCGTCCTGTGTTAGATTTGAATGCCTTAATCGACCTCCAACTTTAATTAATCCATCGTCGAGAAATGGATTGAATGTCAAAATTCCGCTGGATGTACTGAGGCTCTTGTTGCTGCTCAAGGCCTTGTACTCCTCGGGAAATGAATGCTGTTGCACAACCTTGCACATTAGTTGCAATGCTGCCGTGGTTTCTTCGTGAGAGACGAAATGTGTTGTAATGCCTGCAGGTCTTCGTAAAAATCTCAAGCAATATGCCACAACACGACAGGCTCTGTCAAGGTTTGAATGACTGTTGAGTATGTCTTCTATGACACTGGTGTCAACGACTGCAATGTTAACGTATATTTTTCGAAGTTCGGAGGTGTCCTCCTGACGTAGAAATTGATTGGTGGGCCAGAAATTCTCATTGGCCCGTATTCAGAACGCGCTAACAACGATGTTAGCGCGCTAACATGCTACAGTTTACGTCACGTATACTATAGAATTTCAGAGATAAAAGCGCGCTTTTATCGATAAAAGTGCGTTCTGAATACGGGCCATTGTGTTGCAGAAAGTCGGAACCCTTCCACCAAGTGGTTGCATGAATTAAGTCGCTTGGATTTGAACCTCGTGAAAGTAAGTC
>NW_017277415.1:0-549 GCF_001594065.2 Cyphomyrmex costatus | reverse complement strand
AATCGCGTGATTAAAGAATGGGCAATCTTGCACTTCCGCTGTCGGTTACCATGCCGAGTGCATGGTATTTCGCGCGCTATGATCTTCGATCGACGCTTTGTCGCGCGCGGTTTAAAGAATGTATAATGTTATTACGAAATTGATTATCAGAACATCTTTCTTCACGATATTAATTATTAATTAGAATAATAATTTGTAAACGTATACTTATGAAGATACACGTGATCGAAAACTCATTTACTTACACTACAAAATCTTGAATCAAACATAGTGTTCCAGGCGAGAGATCAAAATAACAGTTCAAAAATGAATCACAAAAGATCAGTATTAATTGCAAAAGAATTCTTATTAAATTGTCTTACCATCTATTTCAACGTAATACATTTTATTATTGGAAGATAATGAAATGGTTAAAACCTTGGCATACATAATGAGATATTTAAGTCAGACGTAAAGTTGAGAACTATTGGTGTATGTTTACCTTGAACTTTCAATAATATATGAGTCATTTTCCATGGTATTTCATTATTTTTCAATAATAAAATGTAT
>NW_017277414.1:0-523 GCF_001594065.2 Cyphomyrmex costatus | reverse complement strand
GCCATTGGCTGTACCCGCCGTGTTCATTTCTAATTGAGTTGGTATATACCTAGCTATACTACTACCGGAATAATATTAATAAACGGAGCCTGTCGCCAAGCGCCAGATTTAACCAACACGCACACATTCGGAGACCAATCCTCTCCCTCGATCCCCGTGATCGATTTAACGTCCGAAGATTCCCCAGAAATATTCGATCCCATCATAGAGTACTCCCTTTTCGACTCACCAATTCCTCCGAAGGATCTAGCAGCCTTCGGAGAAATCTACGAATCCCTCCATCATCTATTAGAATCTTCCACACCCTTCTTCATCGGATATAACAATACCTGTCGTTGATCTGACGGAACACGAAACACGAAACACTTCCCTCTCCCCTTCCGATATCATACTCGCCACTTACTATAGAGGAGCATAGAATCCTCGATAAAACCTTCCAATCTACAGAGGAGATCCTTTGAGAAATTTTGATATATTATAGTACCCATCGCAAGAAGCTACCATAATTTTTTTCAAATTTTTT
>NW_017277413.1:0-965 GCF_001594065.2 Cyphomyrmex costatus | reverse complement strand
TGATGGATTGATGATAACCTCCCTACAGTTTAACAGTTTATTAAATGTAAAAATATATTTCCTGTGATCATTATTATTACTGTTTTCATTGTTAATGTTCCAAAAATATTTCATTTCTTTAATTCCGTTTTTAAATAACAAATTTTTCTTATGCTTTAACCTGTACATTTTACCAATCATTTTATATTTATTATTTTTAAATTCTCTATGTAGTTTCTTATCCTGTATTAAAAAGAATTTGTTACATAAACTGCATGAAAGATTACCATCAATATTGCGTACAAGATGAAAAATGTTATTTTGTAAGGCTGATCTATATCTAAAAGCATCTTTGAGTTTTGGTTTTAACAACTTTTTCATAAATATAATTTTTGATCTGTTAAATTGAGATATAGCTCTACCTTCATTAAATTTAATATTAAAGTTGGTAATTTTTGACAAATGCGCTGGAACTATTTCATGTCTTAAACAGAACTTAATAAATCTAATTCTGAGTTGGATCTTATCATATATACGGCGTGGTTTAATCCAATTCTTAAGTGTTTTGACACTATATAAACCAAAGACTATCAAAATATATTTAAAAAACGAAACTGAGTTATGACGCATATTTACAGCCAGCGTAATACAATAAAAATTAATAAATTAATAATATAATTGAATTATAGACTCTTATATGTTTCAAAAACAATACAAAAAATTTAAGTAAATATAAAGGGCTATTAAGAGTCAACGCTGTTAGCAGTGCGTAAAAATTTAATCTTAAATATCTTAAAATCTATAACATAGATATTATGTCGAACGTTTCGATCCTTCGTTTCGGATCATCATCAGCGACAATATAATATAAAATTAAAAAATTACTCAGAGTTGCAAACAATGATATTGTCCCGCAGTATGTGATATACAACCAATCTGAGGTAAGACTATCACTTCTTCAGGTGAAAGTATGTACATTAGTTCGA
>NW_017277412.1:0-244 GCF_001594065.2 Cyphomyrmex costatus | reverse complement strand
CGCGCACGAGTATTGTAGTATATTATAATGATGAGAAATAGAACGAGAATGATCGCGAGCGCTAATTTGTCACTTGTTAATATAGGGCCAGCTTTGTGATTGCGGCGTGCGAAAACGCCGAATTTCCAAAAAAGATGGGCATTAAAAAATTTTCTTAATTTTCTGTTTTCTCAGCAATTGCTAATCGCATCGTTCTGAGATTTAGTATAACCATAGATTGTGATTTTATCGAACGCATGCTATC
>NW_017277411.1:0-594 GCF_001594065.2 Cyphomyrmex costatus | reverse complement strand
TAATAATAGAACTCTAATATAATAATAGAGCTCACTGTGCGTGCCTTTGGCCTTAAAATAAAAGGAAGCAATATTTAAATATTAAATCTTATAAGACCGTGAGAAACACAACCAATAAAATACCTTTAACGATCGAACTGTATCTTAGGTACTAATTATAATTCCGTAAGAATTTATATAAAACTAGTATCAAAACTCTCCTCTCCTTCTATGTTGATTAGCGAAATTAGAAATTGCACACCTGTAGCTTTAGCAATTCTTCAGATCAGCTTTTTTGCAACGAGAAGTCTAGACATGCGATTTTCGCGTTCGTTATCCTCTTCGGCATTGCTTGAGAGGCGACAGTACAGTTCAAAGCACAGCCTAGAACCAAAATCGACTCTCGAACACTTTTTCCGTGAGCTTTCAAGATATTGACTGCTTTAATAGGATACAAAAATCCTCCTTTGTCATCGCTGATTTTTATCTATCTAATGTCATTACGTTGACAGCTAATTGATTACGTTGACAGCTGATCGATAAAAAATAAAATATGCTAGCAAGCGCCGTCTGTCGTTTAAAACGTGAAAAGGACAACAATTTAACGCCGTCTAT
>NW_017277410.1:0-575 GCF_001594065.2 Cyphomyrmex costatus | reverse complement strand
AGTATTTCGAATATTATACGTGAAACATGTACGTATGTATGGGAACGTTTATCTCCCCTTGTATTTCCAAAATGTGATGAACAAGATTGGAAAGAATTACAAACGATTTTGCAAATAGAACTTTCCTCACTGCGTTGAGTTGGTGCGATTGATGGAAAACACGTTTGTAATCTCTAAATTAAAAGATACATATACACAATTAACTCTTAATTTATCTTACCATCAGTATTGAAACATACCTATAGATACATACAAGTACCTAAATTGAGATTTTATTTCCATATTTAGATGCCCTGATAGCAAAGCCTGCGGAAACAGATTTGGAGCAGAACCTGCTGACAATGTTCGATTGCAAATTGTCAACAAACTCTGCTTGGTTTTTGCAACCAATCTGCTGCAAAACATGTCACTGTCAGCAAATGTTGTCGCCAAATCCATAGCCAAATGCGGACGCAGATGGCTACGGTTTTGTAGTCGGTTTTGCTGTCAGGGAATCTGTGCGCCTACCACAACCACCATCGATTTTATCATCGTTGCAATTTTCGTGAGTATTTTTCTTTGCGCAATTTTCCATT
>NW_017277409.1:305-531 GCF_001594065.2 Cyphomyrmex costatus | reverse complement strand
GATAGTCGCTCGTGTCGAATCTGTCGATGTCGCGTTTCATGGTTTCGTACACGTCGTCGCACTTTACACGGTAGATCAGACTGTCCGTGTCGGTGTACATGATCTCGCATCTATCGCGAAACAGCGTTGTCATGTAGTCGTGGTGAAACTCGTACAGGCACGTTTTCGAAATGTCCAGGATGCACATACCCACGTAGATAGGCTTGTCGAATTTCACCTCGAGTTT
>NW_017277409.1:0-272 GCF_001594065.2 Cyphomyrmex costatus | reverse complement strand
TTAGGTTTCGCGATCAACGCCTCCGCGCCGTATCGTCCTTCCCACGCCGTCACCAGTTTAACGTCGACGCGTTCGCGCACGTTCTCCATCGTCTTGCCGAACACCGCGTTGTTCATCAGTTTGTACAAGTTTTTCTCGAAATCGTTCCGCGCGCGCGTTCGAAACTGCGTGTTGAGTTCGATGTAGTCGCGAAGCCATGGAGATTGTGTGAATCGCAACACTCGATGGATCTTCGTTACGCGAAGACCGTGACGCGTGCACTGTTGGAGGTT
>NW_017277408.1:0-629 GCF_001594065.2 Cyphomyrmex costatus | reverse complement strand
TGGGTATACACATACGAGTCCGGTGATTGGGACCATTAGTACTTTAAACGTACCAGTCTCCGGACACTTAAAAATATCGTTTTTATTGTGATTTCTATGATGAATTTCGTCAAAACGAGTTTCTAATTAATCTTTATAATTAAATATTCAATGATTTATTCATAAATATAATTAAATATCGAGTTTTTATTGTATAAGCTGAATGCTAACGCTTAACGAATTTCTTAACGATTACCTACCATTTTATCAAATCATAGACCCATACTTACATAATAAATTTTTTTTAATATAAAAATTATGAATTTGGCTTACTTCTTTTTTCCTAATTAATCGTTAAATATAGGAATATTTTTTACAATAAATGTTATTTTTATTCATAACTGGGTAAATGTTTCGATTAGGGGACCCCCCTCCAATGACTTTGACCTTGACATATGTTGTCAAGGTCATGACCCTGAGTAACTTTGCCTTAACAACTAGCCGTCGCTCGCCCTTCGTTAAAAAGTTATTAACAATTATAGTTTTAAAATAGTAAATGTCTCAATCAGAGGACCTTCCTCCAATGTCTTTGACCTTGACATATGTTGTCAAAGTCATGACCCTGAGTAACCCTCAACAGTTTTTAGCTG
>NW_017277407.1:17298-18253 GCF_001594065.2 Cyphomyrmex costatus | reverse complement strand
CGACCTATGGTTAAGGTCCTCCTCAGTACAAAATGATATAAACCTAACTTTTAACTTATATTTTTTAATATTTTTAGTAAATTTAACAATTTGTGATGAACAAGATTTGACTTGAATTTGGACATTACCACCTGAATATTTCTTATCTCATATTTACATTAAGTGTGTTGTATGCGCTATCATCATATACATAATTTTATGTTTAATTGTTAATTTTATATTATTTTGTACTGAGGAGAATCTTAACTATAGGTCGAAACGTATGCTTTTTATATATTTCTAATAAATTGTAAGAAAAGTATACTCCAAAAACTTGTGTTGGCTCAAATTGGCATCTTGTTTTATTTTTGTGATTTATTCAACTGAACCTTTTGATTATCTTATACTTTTTCAAAGCTGATTAAGTTCTCCTTATATGGAATATTATGTGTCGTGAAGAAGTTGAAAATTTTTTTGTGAATATTATCTACTTTTGTTATATACATATTTTTTTATCTACTTTTGTATCCTTCATGAGAATTAATGCGAGAAATGAGTCTCTTTTGGGCGTTTTACAATAAGCCTGAGGTCTGTGAAACTTGCACTCCCAAATGCGAATTTTGATAAAATTAATATTGCATTCGATTGTCCAACATTTGCTTACATTTGTCCATTAAAAAAACATTTTTGTCCATCCTTAAAAAAAATTATAAATAAATATAAAATTGTAGCACCCCTATGTTATTCTTCCGAATTACATACGGTATTCAATTGTTCACCATGATTTATGTGAGAAGAAGCACATAACGATTTTATATTGTAATAATATACAAAACTAAGAAAGATGAAGCAGTGTAAAGGAAAAGTTGTATAATAAAGTGCTTGTTAATACATTAGTAAAAAGTACATACATTATACAAATATGTACTATATAATATTTATATATTTATTTTATATTATTACATAAATTATAATT
>NW_017277407.1:8356-12628 GCF_001594065.2 Cyphomyrmex costatus | reverse complement strand
CTTCAGCTAATATAATTACATGAATTCTTCTCTTAATAATTTCGCAAGACCAACGATCGAATTGATAGATAAGATGTAATGTCTGTAAGTATTATTTTTTGATGACAAAAAAATTTTAATAATTAACTTATTCAAAAGCGACCTACCTTGCAAATAAAGTGAAGAAAGAATATATAATACAATCATGGACATTTTTTTTAGTATGTCCTGGTCTTAGATTAATTATTAACTATGCCATTCATACCCAAGAAAACAGTTTAAATAAACGCACTGACACTGATGGGCTACATCAAAATTATAAAACAATGTTGGATGAAACGAAGCATAAGTTGTAATTTTAATGTTGCCTTACGTATATAATTGTATATTAATTCGATATTGTATTTTAACTTTGTAATATCTATTTTTAAAATTTGACTTATATATCCCTATACATATTTATTTTGTTAAAAAATGACTAGACATTGTATACAAAGATTAACAGTTTCAACTAAGACATTAGAAGGTAAACATATACTTGTGTCATACAAATTATAATGCCAAGCACTTTAGGCGTAGTTAGTAATTAATCTAAGACCAGGCATACTGAAAAAATGTCCATGATTGTATTATATATATTCTTTCTTCACTTTATTTGCAAGGTAGGTCGCTTTTGAATAAGTTAATTATTATAAAATTTGTTTGTCATCAAAAAATAATACTTACAGACACTACATCTTATCTGTCAATTTGATCGTTGGTGTTGCGAAATTATTATGAGAAGAATTCATGTAATTATATTAGCTGAAGAAGACTCAAAAAGGAGTCGAAACATACTTATGTTCATTAATAAAGAATTTTATTGAGGATCCGTTTTAGATTAGATTATTCACGTACCTACAACAACGTTGCACTCTCACATGCCCTTGATTTTTGATGGTTGTTAAATCAGGAGAGTCCGTAAGAAGATTACGTTTTGAAGTTTTATATAGCTCATTCGATTGCTCATCGTTTGTACATTTGTGCACATTTTTTAATTTTGTTTGTACATCTTTAAAAGTTATTTAAAAAACAATTTTGGGAGGCCTAACTTCACACTAGCCCCCCAACATCGAGCAAATGGATTCGAAAAGGTCTTAATCAATAGATTTTCGTTTGCACACCTGTAGTTTTAAAGTTACTGTGTTGTTACTTTCTGTAATAAACATGATATTATAATGTTTTTGACTAAACGCTAAGTTTGTTAAAATTGGAAATGTCGATTTTTCCAACTGTAGCACAACCTTAGCGTTTAGTAATAAAAAAATTTCAACATCATTATCAAATTATTTATTATAAACAGTAAAGAAACGGAAAAAGTAATGTTTTCCAAATTTGCTATTTACTCACTTTTTAGTCACTTTTTTGCGAAGAAACTCACTTTCCTCACTCATTTTGACGTGCTGAATTGGCTGAAAGCCTGAGAGTACTTTAGAATTACAATTAAAAAACTTTTATTATCTTATTTATAATAAAAATTATCTATCTATAAAAAATATTTTTTTTAATTGCATTTTCAATGTACTCTTGAAGCCGTTCAATTTACATTCTAGAAATTTTTATCTACCTCTTATAGTTTCGAAGATATTTGCTTTCAAAGAGAAAAACTGATTTTTTTCAAAGAGATGTTTCATCCTCATCAATTAAACAATTTTTAATTAGCTGACTTATATTATGTGCAAGAAGAGTTTCATCTTTTTTAAAGAATACTACATCAAAAACAGTAGAGTGTAAGGTGAATCTGAAATTTCTTCAAAAAAGTGTCAGGTAATACGACATCTTATAATTTAGCGGAACAAAGTGAGCAGAATCGATTTTAACTAACATTTTTATTTGTTGCTTATTCGTTGCTAACAACAAAGAAAAAAAAATTTGCTCTATTAGTTTCTTTTTTAAATAATGTTCCGCTAAGAGAAGATTAAGTTAGTGGAACAATGTACATAGAATAGAACAAAGACGATCGACGTAAAAATCACATAGGAATTTGTTGCTCATTTGTTGCTGTCGAAATATGCAAGTTACGAAGCTTATTGCTTGCAAAATAGGTATAAATAACAAAAAAACCTCATCGTATACTAGCGGAACAAGAGTAATAAAGTATCAGTAAAATATATATTGCTCGCTTAAAATTGGTACTAAAATGTCGGCTGAATTTGTTGATGCTGAAATATGCAAGTTACGAGTTTGTTGCTTACAAAATAAATAGAATTAATGAAAAATAAAAATTAAAAATCGTTCACTAGCGACCTCTAAATCTTAATATTTTTTTCATAAAAATTTACGGATGTTTTTTTGGCATGTAATGAAAACTTTTTAGATGAGAGCCCGATTTAAAAAAATTTTTTTGGTGCGTATTATATACAAGATGTTTACGTTGTTTCTCGACGAGTTCTATCGAAAACTGTAAGGTGAAAAAGCGATTGGACCAACGATTAATTACCAACGGTAATTTTACTAATATATATTCTTAGGTCATGATGATCGAGTAGGAAGACCCCATGGGAGAGATGGAAGACCCCATGGTCATATCAAGCACCGTGTGTCATTTAAGACCCATACGCCTAACAACTTGGCTCGTAATTTGACATTTGTTAATTTGGATGACGACATTCCAATGACTTCGAATAACAATTCGAGACAAGTGATAATGAATTCGAATAATAGAGAACGAGGGGAACGTTGGCGAACTGTTCCTCGTGGCAGGAACAGTCCTATGCCAAATAGAAATTTTAAGGGAGGTCAGTCAGGTCCTAGACGGCTTCCTCCTTTAAGAGAATCCAATTGGTATAGAGTTAGTGTAAGTTTATTTCTGTGATATTATACTGAAGTACTGGCACAATAATATTAAATACTTAGTGCACCTAAAGTATATACGTATACACTAATGTAAAATGATTATACAATAATTTAAATTTTTAATTATATTTTATAGATACCATATGGTCAGAAGTACGAAAGGGATTTTATTATAAATACCCTTTTGAATTACATTGCGCCCAATGTATTTGTACCCATAGTGGCAAGTAAACTTATTAGAAAATACATATTTTTTATTTAATATATATCTTATCTAAGTAATTTTTTAGCTTTAATATAACATATATAGTTTTTTTAGATTTAATATAATATAGTTAAATTTAAGTGTAAAACCGTAAATTCTTATAGCTGAATTATCAAATTTATTTACAGTACAAGACATCTGCAATTGATGCCAGTTTCTATATAGACGATTATAAGACGGCAATTGCATTGCAAAACTGTGATTATAAGATCACAATGAGTGATGGATTTAAATTGCAAGTGAAAGTGAAACCAGGATTTCCAATTTATGATATTGATGATAAATTGAAGGAAAGGTTAAAACAAGCAATGGTTAAGAGATATGTACAAGATACCAATGCTTTGAATTTGTCCAAGTTCTATCTTGATCCTGGTAAGAATAAAAAGTTATAAAACTATAAGTATAATGAGGATGATAATGTATTAATTAAAAATATTAATTATTGTAACTTGGGAGTTTTTTTTAACGTAAATATATTTGTCTTATAGACCTTTGCTCTGATTACTTTTGTGTATTGTTCCATCCGGTTATGATGAAGACTGTGTTGGACATTGTAGCGGAACACATACCGAATTTAGAAGCTTTGAACTTAGAAGGAAATAAGTTGCAGAATATTGAGAGACTTAGTATACTGACAAAGAAATTCTCAAAATTGAAAATTTTATATATTGGTGATAATAAGGTGAGTTTATTTCAACAAGAAAATATAAAATTGTATAAAATTGTCGTTAACATAATAATGCTTGGTTTTAATCTGAGTTAATTGTGTATTCTAGATCAGAGACATTCATCAGTTAGATGCTATTAAGGATTTAAAACTGGAGGAATTGAAGTTAACTGGAAATCCTGTCTGTAACAAGTATAAATCTCGACAAAATGACTATGTTAGGTAATATATTGTTCTCTTTTATTGAGAAACAGGAAGTATTAAAAATAATCTACTAATTTTTCTTTCTCTCTGTTCATAAGATGGTATTAAGGCAGAGATCATTTTATACTTATTTTAATAACTTTCTTAGCAAACATTTTAAATTTAAAATTTATTCTCCATTAAATTAAATAGTATTTATTGTTATATTAAATTGAATGCAACATTTACTATTATATATATAACAAAGTATATATATTTACTCTCAATTTTAATAATATATAAATAATATATAACATATAATTACTGTGATATATATATATAT
>NW_017277407.1:0-472 GCF_001594065.2 Cyphomyrmex costatus | reverse complement strand
GTATATTAGGATAATAGTAATATAATTTACTTTATTCAATATAATAACAACGATATATAATAATATTAGATCTAATTAACTGACACAAGCACAACCCATAGTTGCAATTTCTGTGTCTTTGCCGTACTATGAAATTCTGTCATGACATTCGTATTGTGTCTGTAATATAAATATTCCTTAAACTGCAATATCTCTTTCAGAATTTATGTAATAATTAGATAATAATCATTATTTTGACGACTTTTGAAAATATTTACCTGAAAATATTTAATAGAAGAAAATTTAATTGTTAATTAAATTTTATTAGATCGTATTGTTTAATAACATTAATAATCTAATTAAATCATTATAAAAGTCATTGGTATGCTAAAATAACTAAACAAGCGCGCGCATTTTACCTGCTTATCTGTTCCAAATGGGTTACCGATATTGCAAATAACTATCAGGATATCTTTTCGTTTGTGTTTTCTTC
>NW_017277406.1:0-481 GCF_001594065.2 Cyphomyrmex costatus | reverse complement strand
GTTTTGTATATTTATTATAAAGCCTTGAAAGTCGAGATTTAAAACTTTCACTTATAGAAAAATAACATAACCATGTGATATATCGTCTTCAAACACGCGACTTTTAAATTACCTAATTCGTCAATTATAATTACAAAAACAGTTTTCCATGAGAAATATTACAATCTCGATATTTTCTTATTTTTAGTTAAGAGATATGTCATTTAAATTACAATCGTGAGCTCAAATATATTACATTTTTTAAATTAGATTTTTTTATATTACATTTTTCTTATTTAGAGAAAGAATTTCAAGTACTTCCATAAAAATTAAATGCAACTTTATCAGAGTGTCTAGCGATATCTGACTAATCCATTCAAGGATAATTCCAGGATATTCCAGGTAAAAAATCCTAGTTTTTTCAGAATTTATCCATCTGTTAATTTCCATCACTTGATTAATTTTCATTGATTCGCACAATGTTATACGCTTTGTACTATCA
>NW_017277405.1:0-368 GCF_001594065.2 Cyphomyrmex costatus | reverse complement strand
GCTTCGAAGCATTCGTAGTGGCAACTCGACCGCACCCATAGATACACATTTATATCTCTTGCGTCAAAACTTCCAGAATGCATTTCCTCTCTCCGTAGCTGATGAAATGTGTTTTACAGCAGAGAATATGTGTAATAAAGCAGAAAATACCTCATTTTCGTGTTCGTTTATGCTATCGATGTGACAGATTTCTTAACATATTAACCTCAATCCTTTGTTATTTTGCCGAAACTCTTAATCCGACTTTACCGATCGTACAGATCGCAGCGATCGATATTACAGAGATTTATAGATACCCGTCGCGACCACATTTATCTCTTGCGCCAAAAATTTCAGAATGTATTTTCTCACTTCGTAGCTGGCAATAA
>NW_017277404.1:0-2343 GCF_001594065.2 Cyphomyrmex costatus | reverse complement strand
AATGCAGGCAATGGTTATAGCCGAAAGAGAGACCGCGTCGTCTCTATATATATATATATGTGTGTATATATATATATATATACATATATGTATATATTAATGTGTATGAGATTGCCCGGAAGGGGCTAATGAAGCCCTCGGATGACGCCGAATTTCATCATTTCGCGGATCGGGATTGTTTTGGAGAGGGAAGGAGAATAGAGATGGGACGGAGGATGGCCTTTCACCACCACGGAACGGTGGTCGTCCGGGCGATGGCCGGAACGAACGCGTCGCCACTCGGCACCAGTATCCAAAGGAACCGCCGGTTCCTTGGTACCACGGAGATGCTCCGAACGCGTGGCCGCGCTGCGACAGGCGGCGCGGGTGGAGGGGCAAGCCCGCGGGTCGAGGCCGGGACCTGGCGCGACACCGGCCAGGGCCGGGTAGGCCGCCTTGTCGGCGCGTAAGTGGCGGCGTCCGGAGGCGCCGGACGAATCGCGGGCGCGGCAGGGCCCGGTGCGCGCGGCTTCGGAGGCCCCTGAACAGAGCCGATGGTCGGGTCGGCGATCGGTCTCGGAGGGTCTGGTGGGTGCGTCCCCCGCGGGAAGACCCGGGATGGGTCGAACTCCCCACGTTGGGTGAGCTCCCACCAGAGCCTCTTCTGCTGGGTGTTCTGCCCGCCTCTACGCCCCCGTCGGGTGCGACCCATAACCTGTCGGGTGTGAGATTAACATTATTGTCTAGCGAAAAAGTTAGAACTATAGTCGGACTGAATCGCGTTTCCCGAGTCAGCGAACGTTTTACCGGCGCGACCAGTGAGCAGCATAAAAGAAAAAGAGGGGCACGGAATCGAGCAACTGAATGTGGCAGCGCTCAAACACCGTTTGCTTTCAAATCGTTGAGGGGAGGAGAGATGCTACTCGCTGGGGGAGCAATCTTGCCGTGCTCCTGATGTAATTAAAAAGAAAAAGACAAAACGATTATTCGTAAGGAGAAGGCGCAATAATAATGCGAAGATCCGCGCGACGTCGTCGCCGGGCGGAATCTCGACTAAGCGATCCGCGATGGGCGCGAATTATAATCTATGATTCGCGGTTTCTTCGATCGCGGCGACCAGTGAGCAGCATAAAAAAAAAGAGGGGCACGGAATCGAGCAACTGAATGTGGCAGCGCTCAAACACCGTTTGCTTTCAAATCGTTGAGGGGAGGAGAGATGCTACTCGCTGGGGGAGCAATCTTACCGTGCTCCTGATGTAATTAAAAAGAAAAAGACGAAACGATTATTCGTAAGGAGAAGGCGCAATAATAATGCGAAGATCCGCGCGACGTCGTAGCCGGGCGGAATCTCGACTAAGCGATCCGCGATGGGCGCGAATTATAATCTATGATTCGCGGTTCCTTCGATCGCGGCGACCAGTGAGCAGCATAAAAAAAAAGAGGGGCACGGAATCGAGCAACTGAATGTGGCAGCGCTCAAACACCGTTTGCCTTCAAATCGTTGAGGGGAGGAGAGATGCTACTCACTGGGGGAGAGGTACTGCGGCGAACGTCTCCTCTCGTTTTCCGAACGACCACTCGAATATCACGTGAAATAACAGCGGCGCTATTTGTTGCGCGAAATTCCGGCAAAAAGGAATCCGCGAATGCAGCGGACGAATTCCTGATCGCGACGGCCAGTGAGCAGCATAAAAAAAAAAAGGGGCACGGAATCGAGCAACTGAATGTGGCAGCGCTCAAACACCGTTTGCTTGCAAATCGTTGAGGGGAAAAATGCTACTCACTGGAGGAGAACTATCGCTCGCACTTGATAGCACTTACACTACGCGCGTTTAGACAAGACACGAACAGAAAGAAATAAAAGGAAATAATAAAAAAAAAATAAGGCGATGGTTCACTGAATTATGTGTATAATTTTATTAATGTTACTCGCGAATAAACAAAAAGAGAACAAAGAATAACTAGAGAAAGAGACCGACAGTCTAGGAATTAATTAATTATCCGGATAAGAGAAACTAATTTAGTAGTAAGAAATTAATCATTTGCTTGCTTCGAGTTGAACGTCCGATTGAATTTCACTACGCACAATACAAGCGCAAAATCGTAGAAAGAAATGAAAATATGTCGGACACGACGAAGCGCGCACTATTTGCGTAATTAATTAATTATTACACTTACGCTCGTGTGGTTACGGCTCTCGGCTCTTAGTAGCGTACCTTTGGAATACCTTGCGGTTGAGTTATGCTGCCCGACTATTACTTTATCGTATACGATTTTAAGGATAGCTAGCTTCACTCGTGGTAGCTTCTCGTATTACTGTCGAAGATTAGAACAATAATGGTCCCGAGCGCTCCGTTTCGCTCG
>NW_017277403.1:0-863 GCF_001594065.2 Cyphomyrmex costatus | reverse complement strand
ATATTAATCTATATTGTGTTATTGCAACGAAATAAAATCAATACAATTTTATTATAATATTATGAACTTCTCTTTTTCGCGTCGCGTCGTGACACGGTGGACGACGCGACGCGTGACGTCGTGACATGCTCAGTGGAAACGTACCCTTATGCGTGCGCCCAATCGTCTATTACTACGTTTACACGAAACGCTTTACGCCAAAGATTTAACATCGATGTTATTAAACTGGCCAATCATAGCTATTCCTCTGAAGAATGGAATGACTGTGATTGGCCACTTTCATAACATCGATGTTATAACTGCGGCGTAAATCGAACCGTGTAAATGTAGTATATGCTGCCTCCTTTTTCCAATTAATTGCGTTCAGCAGAAAGTTTATTTTGCAACTGTTGGAAGTTTTGTTCGCACTGATTGGATTATACTTTTAGATTCAGAGATATGATCTTATCTTAGTAAATAATCATAAATATTGTTTGTCTCGTCTTTAATACATTACTTTTTTAAATTAAAAAATTTCTAAAAAATATCAATATTTTCGAGAATATTGAAATCAAGACGAGATTTATTTTTACGAGATTTATTTTTGATCTTGATAACGAGATCAAGACAAGAATTAATTTTTCAATATTTTTGCGAGACAAGACAATATTTTGAAAAATATCGTCTTGTCTCGTCTTCGTGCATCACTAACTACAATGCCTTACTGATGAGTCCAGTAGTGGAAGCCGGGGCGAAACGCCAAAATCACGTGACATTCTTCTCAATATATTAGAATAAATTATCAGAGAAATTTAGATTTATAATTGTAATTTGACTCTTACTTTTTTCCCTTTTTAATGTTACTGTTATATAAATTAAGAGTC
>NW_017277402.1:0-776 GCF_001594065.2 Cyphomyrmex costatus | reverse complement strand
ATAATTTTCCATGTGCCAGCGATAAAGTCGCGGTGTTCCCGCATTTCTTTTAAACGTTCAAACGTAATTCAAAGTAACAATAGCACTTGCTGCCATTATTCTGAAAATTAACAAGCGCGGCCGAGAATCGCCGGTCGACATCTTTTTCGCTCAAATTGTCGTTTAATGAGAAAGACCGAATCGACACAGAACAAAACGAGCAATAATCGCGATTGTTGTTAACGTCTCTAAATTCCGTTCTGATCCAGATCTACTCCTCGGAGTTCTCGGTTGTCGATAGTCGCTCATTCCCAGACGTTTCCCCAATATAATGAGGAAACGAGCCTAACGATTTCGCATAAGCGATCGCGATTTTGATGTATCGCTGGCATATATCCGTGTATGTATGGGATCAACTCAAATGTGGTACCGCCGCGCGCGGTCCGTCGAAACTGGATTTAAAGAGTCCGCCGACTATTCGCGACGTACATAGTAAATGAAGTTTGTAGTAACTATAAATTTTACTATCACGTCATGATTTGTACTATCAGATAGTAAATCCAAATAATATTTACCGGAAACTTAATTCATTCCATTTGAATGGTAAATGTAATGTTTAAAAGTTAAAAAAATCACTTTGTATTTTAACCGCGCAATCAAGGGTTAAAAATGACTTTTGTGAAGTTAGCACATTATTTAAATAAAAAATGAAATTTGTAACACAGTTTTGCATAAACAAGAGTTCTAGAGTTCCTGCCTAAAATAAAAAATATTTTCAAATAAACAAAGAAAGAAGT
>NW_017277401.1:0-1657 GCF_001594065.2 Cyphomyrmex costatus | reverse complement strand
CATAGTACTCGCCATGTTCACTGCCTTTACTTCCTTTAATTTTACTCCTACTAGTCAACTCAAAAAGCGAATAACGAGAAAGCACCACAGAACGGACTCCACCCATAACTTCGCTCCCTCTCCCGCCGGAATAGTCGGATCCAGGCCCCGGCGACAGAGTAGCGACATAAATAATAATTAAAACAACACGAGACTCTGTTACCTCGAAGCAATACGAGAACACGTTACCTTGTATATCACAAGACGAAAGAATACGAGAACACGTTACCTTGTATAGCACAAGACGAGAGGATACCAGAACACGTTACCTTGTATAGCACAAGACGAAAGAATACCAGAACACGTTACCTTGTATAGCACAAGACGAAAGAATACCAGAACACGTTACCTTGTATAGCACAAGACGAAAGAATACCAGAACACGTTACCTCGTACAACACAAAACGAAACGATACGAGACGATACAAAACGAGACGATACAAAACGAGACGATACGAGACGATACAAAACGAGACGATACAAGACGATACAAAACGAGACGATACGGGACGATACAAAACGAGACGATAAAAAACGAGACGATACGAAACGAGACGATACGAGACGATACAAAATAATACGAAACAATACTAGACTGGGCCGCTACAGGAAGGCACGTCTTCAAGGAATTACCCCCCCCCCCTGTCCCCCCATCTTATTGACAGTGTGAAGAGGAAAGGGACTTATTAGACACTGGTGGTAATAGAGAAATTTTATATATAAAAAAAAAATCTTTATTCCTTATCCCGTAGGAGTTAATATGGGTGGTATTTCGACAGCCTCACTCGCGTATCTCTTGGTAACGCCTGCCCTTAACAGCGTCGCAAATCATGGCCCCTCGCAGGGTGGTACGGGCCCAGGCTCCTCCATCTTCCTTGGCACCGGGTGCAGGTACGCAACGTGACCCCCGGGCGCCCGCATCCAAAACAGAACTCCCTCCGCGCCCGGGGGCAGGTCGAGTAGCGATGTCCCGTCCTGCCACAATTCCAACACGCTTCGGCGTCCGGACTTGCCACACCACCTCTTCGGCTATCCTGGCTTCTTTCTCGCGGGCGACCGCGCTCGTCGCCCGCGAGGTCCGGTAGGCACGCTTCCTCTCGTTGGCACCTTGCACAGCGCTCCTCTCCGACGTTACCTCCGCTTCGCCTGATCGTTCGGCGAGGCGGCTCGGGGGGGTCGGTCTGGGTGGCCCTCTCACATCGGCGAGGCCCGCACTGGAGTCCCACTTCTCGTGACTCCGGCCAGTCGCGCACCACCGCCCCCCGGGTGGTGTATTCTCTCTCCCGGACCTTGCGACACAGGTCCCCCAGATCCTCCAGGAATCCTGGGTACTCGCCCATAACCTTGAGCAGGCCCGAGTACCGCTCCTCGAATTCTCTCTTCTCTTCCTCCATACCTTCGACAGCCTAAGGGGGAAGGAGGGAGGAAATCAGTGGGATAGCTAATAATGTCTATTCAATCCGGGGCCGTATACGGTTTTAAATCCTTCACGTGGACCCTCCCTGCAGCAGTTCCATCAAGAGCGACAAGCTCATACACTAACGACGATACAACGCAAGTAATTCTAAAAGGTCCCTGGAATTTTGGTGCTAATTTTGCAGCTATCCCCTGAGCTGCA
>NW_017277400.1:0-303 GCF_001594065.2 Cyphomyrmex costatus | reverse complement strand
ATCGGAAATCTTCTCCCACGAGAAGCCGATCGGCGGAAAATACCGCGACCGGCCGAAGTATTGTGAGCGAGACTGGCGGTCGAGTATAAGATACAGCGATATCAAGCCGCGCGAGGCATTTTCGTCTTCACCGCTTTCCTGATACATCCGATCCGATTACCAGTTCCTTAGCTCACGATACCGATCCATCGACTCGCTCGTCCGACGAACCTGAGGGGTAGGATGTACCCTGCCTCTGCTGGGCGCTCCCGGCCGCCGAACGAGCCGTCCAGGAAACGCATCTCGAGCACGCAACCAGATTCA
>NW_017277399.1:0-741 GCF_001594065.2 Cyphomyrmex costatus | reverse complement strand
ATGCGCAGGATTTATCCTTTTATTCTAGTTTGTTTAATACAGGTCTTAATAACAATGCATTTGGATACTCCCGCGCATTAACTAATATACTTCCGGTATCCCTCTAATAACGATGTTATCTGATCCCTTACTTGAGGGTCCCTAGATGCACCCAATGATGTGCAATAATGCCAACAATCAAATTGTTTAGTCTATGACTATGACAATCTATGATTGTCCATGACTTTTATCTTGATGAGATTTTGTAATGGTTGCGTTCAGCAGACTCAACTGTTGCGGAGCGGATCCGTGAACGCTCACTGCTATTAGATGATCTAAAAAAATATACCAATAGTAAAGAGCGCTCACGGATCCGCTCCGCAACAGTTGAGTCTGCTGAACGTGACCAATATGGATTTAGGAGTTTTACAAACTCTCTAAATAATTTGGATTCAACAACGTTCATAGACATATTATAGCCAAAAAAAATTTTACTAACGCCAAATCAATAATATCATATGAATGAGGGTGAGGACGTTTTACTTTATTTGTGCTCATTTCCAAATCTACAGAAAAATAGAAAAAAGTTATTAATACCTAGCAATTAATTTGAATAGGTTATAGTTTAATTTAGCTATGATTTAATTTACTTATTTTACTTACATTTATATATATTTTTAATAAATGGTACTTTAGATGCGCTTAACCTTATTAAAGCTTTTAAGCCTATCGCACTACGCATATAATTGATGCCTAGAGACA
>NW_017277398.1:1974-2518 GCF_001594065.2 Cyphomyrmex costatus | reverse complement strand
GAACATTAAATTTAAATTGATCATATTTTTCAGATATGTCACTACTTATTTCAGTACTACAATCTTCCGATTCTGCTATTAATATTGTTTTATTAATTTCTGTATTTTGAGTTTCATCACTTAGTTTATATTCGTCAGTAGTATCTTGAGTTGTATTTATTTCAAAGCTATCGTAATTAATTTCTGTCTTCTGAGTTTCATCACTTGGTTTATATTCGTCAGTAGTATTTTGAGTTATATTTATTTCAAAACTATCGTAATTGCTATCAACTAAAATGAAAACAAAATTTTTTTGGAGTACATATGTAAAAAATATTAAAAATACATTAATACTCAAAATTACATTGTTGAACATATAGATAAACTATAAATATAAAAATAAATATAAAACAAAATAAATTATGACAAATGTTTGTTATTGAAAAATACATTACTCAACAAAATTAACACTTGATTTTTGTGATATTTATTTTTTATCTTGTTTTAATTTGATTTGCTTTTTTGTATTTATATACGATTAATGAAAACTTCTGTAAAGTCAAAT
>NW_017277398.1:1398-1955 GCF_001594065.2 Cyphomyrmex costatus | reverse complement strand
GTAGCGTCTCCGGCCATGTTCAAAAACTGTGAGACGCTACAAGTCTCTTATCCCGAGCCATCAAAGTCCATTTTTGGGAGGTGCATAACTATTAAAATATAAAAAATTGTGAATCAAACGTTATATGTCCTGAAAGGCGGCATCACCACGAGTAATTTGAGCCTAAAAAATTTTAAATCGGTCAAGCCGTTCTGGAGATGTAAGCGGTCAAAAAGTGGTAATTTTAATGAAAAATTAAGAAACGTCTCCTTCTCCTTCTCCTTCTTCTTCTCCTTCTCCTTCTCCTTCTCCTTCTTCTTCTCTGTCCGCATTTTTAAACTTTTTAAACTTTTCAGCATCCACTCTCATCTTTCACTCGCACCTCCACCATCTTTGGCCCACCGAACCTCCTCCACTCACCCCTCCCCCTCCCCCCACCACCCACTCCCGCCACCCCTCTTTTTCGCTGTATTTAACACTCTTTCGTTATTTCAATTTTTTAACATCCTCTCTCACCTTTCACTAGCACCTCCACCATCATCGGCCCACAGGACCTCCTCCACTCGCACCTCCCTCTC
>NW_017277398.1:0-953 GCF_001594065.2 Cyphomyrmex costatus | reverse complement strand
GCCATAATTCACTCTTTTTCGTTATTACAACTTTTTAACAACCTCTCTCACCTTTCACTCGCGCCTCTATCATCTTCGGCCCATTATATATTTTTCATATTATTATATATTGACCGATATCCTAATTTTTAATTGTGTCTAAAGCGGCTAAGTATTTTATTGTATTCTTTTTCTTTAGAAATTCATATTATAATTTTTATGTTATAATCGCTTTTTTGTTTACTTACGAATTGACTCTCATTGTCCTTCACCTTGTTTTAATTACACAGGTCTACATGGTTTCTTTTTTTTTATACGGGATTGGTTTCCGATGTATTTTTGTACGCTGAAAACGATTGTGGGGTCCAAAAGTGCCCATCACGTCATGATTTTGAGAAAAGTGGGGATCAATACCGCGAAAAACGTGTTTTTGGGTGTCTTGATCCCTATTTTTCTAAAAAACCAGATGTGCTAAAGACTTCTACCTATATTCAAATTAAAGCTTGAATCTTACACTACAAGAACCATATATGCAAATTAAAAAAAAAATAAATTATTTTGTATAAAATGAGGTTAAACCTCTACGGCCCTGTTATTACGATCGAAATTTAAAGTTTAACCCCATTTTATATAAAATAGTTTTTTTTTATTGGCATATATGTTTCTTGTGGTATAAGAGTCAAGCTTTAATTTGAGTAAAGGTTGAAGTCTCTAGCTCATCTGGTTTCTGAGAAAAATAGGGATCAAACATGCAAAAACACGATTTTTGCGGTTTTGACCCCGACATTTCTCAAAATTGTGACGTGATAGGCACTTTTGGACCCCAGAATCATGTTCAGAGCACAAAAATACGTCAAAAACCAGTCTCACATAAAAAAAAACAAAAAAGGGAATTTTGTAGACCTGTGTTTTTAAATTGTAATATATTACCACGAAAAGTAACTGATTATTAATTATTAAAGTTGCCAATACAA
>NW_017277397.1:0-483 GCF_001594065.2 Cyphomyrmex costatus | reverse complement strand
GGTTATGTCTAAACTGCAAAGAATATATGTTTCAGATTTCCTCTAAATCGAAAAGATCATTTAGAAAAATGGACCAAGGCAATTGGAGAAAAAGAGTTCAAGCCATCTAAAAATCATGTCATTTGCAGCAAGCATTTTACACCTGATGATTTTATGGACAGACCGGGTACAAGCAGTATTCGTTTAAAAAATCTTAACAATATTATGAAAGTAAAACTGGCTGCACAAACTTTAAGTTCTTCAACTGCTTCTGCTTTGGAATTTTTAAAATTTACTGAAGTTGAAGAATTTAAAGATTGCACTGGCACGATTGAATTTATTAAAGTCATCGATGAAATATTTGATTTTTTAAACTCTCGTAATCCTTTTGGTAAGGGATTTAAGAAACCAATTTATTATGATAATATTACTTATCTTCAAGAAAGGATTGAGGCAAAAATTAACTATTTGTATACCTTAATGGACTCTAACAACAATCAGTTA
>NW_017277396.1:0-236 GCF_001594065.2 Cyphomyrmex costatus | reverse complement strand
CTTAAATGCATTGACCCAAAAATAGGAGAGAATTTCTAAAACCACGACGTTCCGTAACAATATAATGAAATAAGGGCAATGAACCAATTTTCATTAAAATCTTTAAATCAATCTAATATATTGCGAAGAATATCACGTAATGTTGGCGTTTCGTCCCGGCTTCCACTACTGTGGAATATTACTACGTCGACCCGCCATCAGAGGTCTATAGATATTCGTTAAGATTCTCGCAAGTG
>NW_017277395.1:0-407 GCF_001594065.2 Cyphomyrmex costatus | reverse complement strand
TACAACTTCCTCATTTAACTTTTTGCGATAGGAGCTACAGTTTTTCTTTTATTTAAAAAAACCGTTTTTTTGAACTTTACGAATTTTTTAGGTGAACTTCGCCGCTGGGGCGCTAGGAGGAAAAAACGCTATCTTTCTTAGAATTTTTTTTCCTATACGACCATATTTTTTGTTTCCTGTTTGCATTTTTTGGGAGCACTCATACCTATTGATTGGACTACATCTATTAGTTTGGATAAAAGATGCACCGATTCTTGGTAAATCTCCCGCGGAAGAAGTTTTCAAGTTCATTTTGCAACATATAACGTGTGAATTACCGAATGAAAAATCTTCACCGACCTTACATAGGCGAGTCAATACGCATCAACGACATACACATAACGATTATTGTCTTCGTTCTAAAAAGA
>NW_017277394.1:0-869 GCF_001594065.2 Cyphomyrmex costatus | reverse complement strand
TTCGTTACAGGGATTACCTCCTAAAGCTACAGTTGTAGCAAACGCTGCAGCGTAAATTCCACAACTCGTGCAATCAGGTTGTGCATCAACTTCTTCATAAATAATATCACTTTCTCTTATCTGTGGATATCCCGGTGTTGTATATAATTTTTTTCATCAACTACCAACTTATCGTATGTACAGTCAGGTAAACTATCATACACGTGGAGATTGCTGCCATCAAAAAATAAACATCGCCAATGATCACTACAGTTCCCTCCAATTATTTGGAGGCTTTTGTCGCTTCGACTAGCTTCAATCATGTGAGGAACCGTTATATACAATACATTCTGTGTTTCGAAAAGAGTTGTTTCTCTTACGACACGTAGAAATCGATCTAATGATTCATCGTTAACTTTACTATTTATTGGCAAGACATTGGCTTTCACTCTAGAGATTTCAGGTATATTATCATCTAGAATGACTTTCCATCTTGCAATGTTATCAGTTATATTGTCATTGTTCCTTGTGTAGCTAACAATGACACAATCGTTCTCTTCCATATTTACATCAGCCACAATAGAAGTAGTTGTTTTTATCGGTAAAATGTCTGATTTAAATCTTTTCTCTTTTTGATTTATATTTTTTCTTTCTACTGCTTTTCGCCTATTCGTTTCTAGAGTACATACTTTTTTTGCTGCCTCTTCCTTAGCTTCTATTATATATTTCGGATCCCTGATTGACATATGTCTGTTATGACGACTATCCACAATTTCAGGAATCATACATTCGTAATAGAAACGTGTTAATAAAGGTAGCATTTCATTTTTCCAGAAAGCATTGTCTACTTCTACATGGACAATTTTCATACTTTTTGGTGTCCATATGGC
>NW_017277393.1:0-319 GCF_001594065.2 Cyphomyrmex costatus | reverse complement strand
TCGAAACTTCTGACCAATCGCGAGCGACGCGCTGATGGCTTAACTCTTACTAGAGGAACTCTAGCCTCATGCATCTAGAGGCCTATGTTTTCTAGGTCTCTACATGCATCGTATCATTTTTAAGACCAGGACCATTAACCCTTTAACGCCCAAATGTACAAATTTTCTTCATGAAGTTTGACACAATATTTTAGCATTAAAACTGTGTAGGAAAAATTCTGCGATAGCCATTTCTTATTGGCCAAGGACCGCTCTTTCCAATGGTGCATGCCAAAATTGTTTAAAGTTTCAAATAAAAAAGTTATACTCTTTTTTTTTT
>NW_017277392.1:0-450 GCF_001594065.2 Cyphomyrmex costatus | reverse complement strand
CTCTTACAATGCCATTTCCATGTTTATAATGTTTTTAAAGAAAGAGTCCTTTATTTGTTTTATATTTGAAATTAAATTAACATTTTTCCTATACATTCTTCCTATTGTTGCAAATGGTGGAAGCAATACATTAAGTTTGAACATTCATAATTGTTTGTGTCTTATCTTTGATCCTAATCAGGAGACGCGGTAACGTCTCCGGCCATGTTCAAAAACTCTGAGACGCTACAAGTCTCTTATCCCGAGCCACCAAAGTCCATTTTTGGGAGGTGCATAACTACTAAAATATAAAAAATTTTGAATTGAACGTCATATGTCCTGAAAGGCGGCATCGCCACAAGTAATTTGAGCCAAAAAAATTTTAAATCGTTCAAGCCGTTATGGAGTTATAAGCGGTCGAAAAGTGGTGATTTTAATGAAAAATTAAGAAACGTCTCCTTCTCCTTCTCC
>NW_017277391.1:0-1017 GCF_001594065.2 Cyphomyrmex costatus | reverse complement strand
GATGTTTATTATTTTAAACCTCGATCTATTTGTTTTAAACTAAGACATCGTATTCACTCCTCTGCCTTTCTAGAAATCGCACATGGTGCAATCTCAACTTAAGGATTAAATTCCTTGACTCTTTCTCCCAAATTTCGACCCGACGTTCGTACTGTTCATCGGAATCAGATGATACAACGTCCTTTTGGAACGTTGACCCATATTCCGAAGCGATAAAAATCATTCGGCTCTAAACGTCTTTCCATACCATTCTCCTTCGTTATCTTTCCTAGCGGTTCGACTCTCCCAGTGAGAAATGACAATGGAATGGACATCGAATCGATATCAATTCGACGTCGAAATCATTAAATCGACGTCGAATTGACATCGATTCGATGTCCATTCCATTATTATTTCTCACTGGGCTAGCGGTTCGACTCAGATATCCAAGGGTTTGGACGTAACAATAAGTTCCAAATTATTTACTGAATAGTCATTATTACGGTACTTTTAACAACGAATCGGTTAGAGTCGAAGCTGATGATTTTTATAAAGTGTTTTACGTAGTATAACGAATTTAATGAACACATTATATCGTCTTTTGTAAATTAAAGGTACGTACTGTAATTCTTGTAACAATAATATATCTTATTAAGAATTATATATCAATTGAGAAAACTAATTATCTATTCATTAAGAGTAATCCGGTCGTCTGATTTTAAGTTTGATAGGCATTCTACCTTACGACTCATTGTTAATAATTAAAATTTAGCTATCAATGTATTAAATGAAGAAAAAGACTAGTACAGAGAGATTAACTTACATAGAAATTTGGATCATGGAAAAAGGCGTAACAAAATTCTCATGTCAAATAAACTTTTAGTTGTAGTATTACAAAATTCAAAAGTAAAATAAAAAAATCTAGTGGCAATTATATCATAACATTTGATATAAATTAGTTTTGACTGCAACGATTACACATTCAATCCTAAGATTTTTAGTTTGAAACGCAAAAAAATTAAATGCTATCTTAAAGTT
>NW_017277390.1:894-1102 GCF_001594065.2 Cyphomyrmex costatus | reverse complement strand
GGTGTTTAGGTGTTTGTAAGAAACAATGTGTCGTCGTCGCCGTCGTCATCGTCGTCGCCGTCGTCGTCGTCGTCGTCGTCGTCGTCGTCGTCGTCGTCAGCTACGGAAAGAGGAAATGCATTCTGGAAGTTTTGGCGCAAGAGATATAAATGTGTATCTATGGGTGCGGTCGAGTTGCCACTACGAATGCTTCGAAGCGTTTGATTAA
>NW_017277390.1:0-580 GCF_001594065.2 Cyphomyrmex costatus | reverse complement strand
ACGAATCCGGCATCAGATTTTTAAAATTCAAAATAGCGGATCTATAACGGCGGACCGCAAACCAATAAGTTGCTTGATCGTGATGAAACTGGATTCTTAGGTTTTTGAGGTCACGAATTACTAATCCGATGTTATATTTTCAATGTAGTACTTGTAACTGACAAATTGTGAGTTCCAATTTTCCAAAAAGTACCACTCTCAGTCAAATCTACTCAAATCCAGAGACACGAACGTGGACGTGGCGGTTGTTGTCAGTTGTTGTTTGTCAGTTACAAGTACTACATTGAAAATATAACATCGGATTAGTAATTCGTGACCTCAAAATACCTAAGAATCCAGTTTCATCACGATCAAGCAACTTATTGGTTTGCGGTCCGCCGTTATAGATCCGCCATTTTGAATTTTAAAAATCTGATGCCGGATTCGTAATCAGCGACCCCGAAAACCCCCGAGTACCCAGTTTCATCATGATCAAGTAACTTATTACATTTTGGACCGCCATCTTGGAACCGCCATTATACAAAGGCATATACTTAGGTTTCATTGTATGAAGATAAAGATAATTCCACTTAGGTTTTAC
>NW_017277389.1:0-685 GCF_001594065.2 Cyphomyrmex costatus | reverse complement strand
TGTATATACATATATATGTATATGTATATGTACAATGTATAATACATACTACAAATAACATTTCGAAATTATCGACAAAAAAGCTTTTTGCAACACAAACTAAATATAGAAAGTACCACATGTATTCTTGATAAAATTGAAAGATAAATAACGTCTCTATCAAAATTAAAAGTAAAATTACCAAATTTGTCGGAATAATCTGTATCGCTTGTGTCGCTAGACTCATCATTTGAATCTGTGAAAAAATAATCATGAATTGTACAACAATACTAAAAGTATAAATGATTACAAAGACATTGGATTAGAAAATAACAATAAAATAATACAAGAATAATTAAACGGTAATATCCCAGACAGCACAGAACATTTATGATAAATATTTATGTTATTATAATATTCATTTTTTGAAATGTTATATAGATATTTCAAACATATTTTATATAAAGCTTTATTTGAAATATTATTAAAATATAGACTAAACTATTTTATTTGCTTATATGTATTTGTTACGTCCAAGCCCCAAGATTCTTTATTGGATAGGAAAATTTAGGAATCGAGGAGGGGGCACGGGAGGACGCAACTGACACCGCTCTTGTGGCAGACGTTTTAAGACGCGTGCCATAAGTCGGAGACGCAATAAGGTCACAGATATGGGTCAACGTCAGCGTGCGACGCTATTACCCAG
>NW_017277388.1:0-557 GCF_001594065.2 Cyphomyrmex costatus | reverse complement strand
AAGTGTACTCTACATCGAGGGAAAATTCGTCAAAAAACAGAAGGAAGGAAGTACCAACCAAACTCCGAAACTGACGAATAATTGCGTCGCATTCATTCGACGAGATTCGTTACGAATTAGACGGAGTTGAAATTGACAGAAACAGAAACGTCGGTATTACAAGCACTATTAAAAATTACATTTCGTTGACAGCTGAAAGAAATAAAACGTTAGAGAATGCAGGATGGAAAATTGCACTTTCTCTAGACTTATTGCTCGATCGATCAATAACAACATCTGAAGAGTTCAACTTCTGTGTACCGCTCAACACACTTCTTGGATTGTGAGGACTACAAACGTATAGTGATAAACGCCCGACATGAACTCGTTCTGATACGTGCGCGTAACAACAACAATTGCGTTATCGCTAGCGACACCGAGGAATTTACACTCACATTATCAAAAGTGCAATGGAAGATGCCGCACGTGATACTGAATGACGTAAACAAATTATTACTCTTGCGAACGTTGGAAAACGGACGATATCTCAGCATGGGATTTCGATCTTGGGATTTGTA
>NW_017277387.1:0-530 GCF_001594065.2 Cyphomyrmex costatus | reverse complement strand
TGCAACATTTGGTTGATTTTCGAATCGCCTCCGTCTAGCTTTCGCTGTCCCTCTCACAACATCACACCGCGCATAATATATTACCAGGGAAAATTACCGTTTTTCATTTATTTAATAATTTTGACTTTTTTGTTTTATAATATGCAATTGCGTTAACGAAAAAAAATTAATATGTTGTTATAAATCTGACGTGTCAATATTAGACGGTTAGTGAAAGCAGCCTTGGGGATTGTTATCAAAACAACACATCAAATGGAAGGGCGAATGCGAGTCGCACGTCCCCCTCGCCAGGCTCACCGATAAACCGTGCAGTCATCATTTAAATACATATTAAATAAAATTATTATTTTAAATACTACCGACTGCTGACCGATATGACGTACATATATTTAAAACTATCGCAGTACTATCACGAGTTAAATTTTTAATATATTACCACGAAAAGTAACCAATTATTAATTAAAGTCGCTAGTACAAAGTGAATATACAAAAAGTGTACGTAACTTTCGGCCGATTTTCGAATCGCCTCC
>NW_017277386.1:0-280 GCF_001594065.2 Cyphomyrmex costatus | reverse complement strand
ACTCAAAACATAAAATTACTTGGTTTTAATATTGAAATCTTTAAAACTTTAAATAATTATCTATAATAATTGAAATATATTATCATGGATAGTAACTGATATAATATTCAAGGTGTCAGTTCAAAGTGAACATTCATAAAATGTGTATCCATTTGTTGCATATATACGTAATAATGATTTAACAACACATGTACACTAGGGTGGTCCTTATTTATACTACATCGAAATTTTTTTTTTTATTTTTATTTGTCTCACCCCATAAAATGGTTCCATTTTATGA
>NW_017277385.1:25928-28597 GCF_001594065.2 Cyphomyrmex costatus | reverse complement strand
TATATACATATATATATATTTTATATACATGTGTACAATATATGTTCTTATGAAAAACGCGCGCCGTTATAGCATATAAATAATAAGTGTCTCACGCTATGTCTTATTATATATAGCGCCGCGAAACACATACTTTATATACCATATATCTCCAGATACGTCTAATAAATAACAATGTTAAAAAATCAGTTGCGTGTCTTTTAGTGTCGACACTCAATTTTTGGTGTCGACACTCAAAGTTTCGGTGTCAGCACACAACGTTTGGGTGTCGACACCATAAGTTGCGTGTTAACACCAAAATTTTGCGTGTCAGCACTACAAGTTAAGTGTTGACACCGAAACTTTGAGTGTCGACACCCAAATGTCGGTGTATACACCATAAATATGGGCGTCAACGCTGAAAAATCGGCGTTAGCATCGAAAATTGAGTGTAAACACCTAAAATTAGGTGTAAACACCGAATTTTTAGGTGTTTTTTTCGTAAGGGTATAAATCTATAATATCGATCGTTGCGATCTGTACGATTTTTAAAGTCGGATTAAGAGTCTCGGCAATAACAAAGGATTGAGATTAGGAAATCTGTCATATCGATGGCATAGACGAACACGTAAGTGAGGTTAGAATAAATATCCCCCGAAAGTACAATCGTAGAAGTCGTGCGCCCCTCAGCAGGGAGAGAGGGAGAGATGGACAGAGGTCTGCCCCGACAGTACAATCGTAGAAGTCGTGCGCCCCTCAGCAGGGGGGGAGGGAGAGATGGACAGAGGTCTGCCCCGACAGTACAATCGTAGAAGTCGTGCGCCCCTCAGCAGGGGGGGAGGGAGAGATGGACAGAGGTCTGCCCCGACGGTGCAATCGTAGAAGTCGTGCGCCCCTCAGCAGGGGGAGAGGGAGAGATGGACAGACGTCTGCCCTCTTTACGTTTGTAAAGCATCTTACTTGCGTCGAGATAATCCGACTGACTAATTGAAACATATCTATCGAAACTGTTCACAACGACTGAAAAACTCAAAACAAATATATATCAATATACCAGCACAATAACACGTGATTTTTCGATGTGACTGTGCTATGTTGTTTGTATGACAATCTGTCTTATAGTGATTCATAAATGGTAAGAAGTATACCTCTTGTATTCATTTTGATTGCATTTATTCTTGATCTGTTATATTGTGCGTGTGTGTGTGTGTATGTCTGTGTAAAAATAATACTTGTTATAATACATATATGGCAGAAATGATACGTTAATATGTATAATTTTCCAGAAATGATACGATAATTTTGAAACTTTTTTTGTTAATAACTTTTTAACGAGTTAGATCCGACGGTTAAAACTTCCTCAAGGTCACTAGGGTCATGACCTTGACAACATATGTCAACGTCAAGGTCATTGAGAGAGTCTCCCCTAATCTACATTTTTACCTCGCAAAGTTTCTCGTAAGTGCTGAAATACACATATATCTGTTTATATAGAATCCCGATTAACAACTTACACAGGCGACTAAGATAGGCTTCCACTGCATTACCTTATAGTACAGGAGTCGAAGCTGCGAATAGTGCAGAACCTGGCAATTCTTTGACAGTGCATCGATTAACTTGAAATTGTAACAGTAGGTAGGGAATAGCCTAAGGATCAAAATCTATATTATGCCGATGGGTGCTTTTCATTTTTTAGGGGTGAAAACTACCGCTTATTGCCAAAATCTATAAATCTATATATTAAAGCTTAAGGTGAGTAAAATTTGGTTCAGATAAGTTGAATAATAATTGTTTGACGCTGTGGAACATTATTTCAGAATATTTCAACCCTTAAAAATCAACCCCTAGTAAGGTTGTAATAAAAACAAAAATTATTTACCCTCAAAAAATCAATAATTTATCACAGCGTTTTAAGTTTAAAATGTTACTGCTTAAAATATTACTAATTTCATTTTGTAACATTTTAACCCTTAAAAACCACCCCTTATGATAATGCTTAAAAACTACTTTCATAGATAGAAATAGAAAAAGAAATAAAAGGAACATATAGGCAGGTGTGTACATACTAGGGTGGGTCGATTCCGGACTTTTTTCGATTCGAGATTTCTAACAGTGCGGAAAAGTTGCCTTAGTACTTCCTGATTTTAATGCAATTTTTCGTTTTGGGATCGGACTGCATCTTCAACCCCAACTCCGGCCTTGAAATTTCGGAAATTTGCCTAAAATCGTGAAATTGCCTACCTAGCGCCTGAAATACGCCTCTCATGGCAAAATGTATAAAACAAAAGTTGTTTGTCGCGTCATTAGCTACCGAAATGGTATTTGTGATCATGGCCGTAGGACGAACCGTTCCCGAGATACGAGCGAAAAGGCGGCGCGCCGAAGCGCAAGGTGAAAATTGTTGCAGCTCTCAGTTAACCTGTGTTGGTTACCCAGAACCCATCACGTGGAGATGGCTGCACTTCGGGTTCCTCCCAAGCCCAACCCAACCAACTAACCATATGTCAGGCTTGTTTTAGTCTGAATCTGTATCAAATTTATTGATAAAATCAGATTTTGTACTAAACTTTGGCAGTTGTTGCCTAGATTTCAGTGTAGAGCGTATAAAACGATCACGAGACTGGGGGCCAATAACTTTAGAAGATGCCTCTGTCACCAGTTTGACGGTTCTCTCGACTGCCACGGTGTGA
>NW_017277385.1:21812-24451 GCF_001594065.2 Cyphomyrmex costatus | reverse complement strand
GTGAGTATGTTCTCGCGGTCATTTGCCCGCAATTCATCTATTGTCACGAGCGGTGTTATTATTTCTACTGTTTCTCCCGTTATATTTAGCATACTTATTGGGCAAGCATATTCTTCAGGTGCTACCAGTCAATTGCCAATAAATACTCCTGGTCGCATTTCTTCTGATTTTACTATTCCAATGCGATTTTTATCTGTTACCGCTTGGATTATGGTCTCGCTACGAGGAGTTAGCGTTAGTTTTTTATAGGGATGGAGTTTCAGTGTTACTCCATCGACTTGAAGATAGCTTTTTTGATCGCTCTTAATTTTATGTTTCTGCAGGAAATCCATACCAAGTATTCCTGCGTAATCGATAGGAAAATCATCCTTCACTACGTGCATGGTGTGGCGTATTTCTTTATTTCCTAGTATTACAGTCGCCTTTATTGTACCAATAGTTTTAATTTGATGGCCCGTCACTCCGGTGAGAGCCATTGGCTTTTCAGTTATGAGCGTTTCGCCTTTTAAATTCCCTACTTTGATTAGTGTTAGGGTGGCTCCGGTATCTAATAAGAGATTTATGCGTCCCTTTTTCATTTCTTTTATCGGCAAAGTTACTAATCTGAGACCGATATTCGCACGATTTCCAGTTACTTGCGTAATCTGATGCTCAATTGCCGCTCGCCTTTTCCGCGTCTTCGTTCTCTCTTCTTCTTCGCTGCTAGCATATGATGCTTCCTCGCTATCGCTATTTCGCTTGCTCCTTCTCGGTTCTCTCGCTTTTACTGCGGTGTTTACTCGCTTTGTTTTATTATCCGTTTCGCGTCTCGCGCGTTGTCGCGTATCTCTATCGGGTCGTCCGTTAAGTATCCAACATTCGTTTCGATTATGTCCCGCCTTTTTACAATAGGTGCAAAATTTCTCGATGGTGTTTATTCCTGCTGGCTTTTCAGCACGAGGCAAGGTAAATTTATTTGCATAACGGCTCGTCCGACAATTTTGACCGTAGTGCCCTGCTTTTCCGCATTTGTGGCACTGTATAATTTTATTTTGAAGCGGTCCACTTCTATTTTGATTATTAAATGGCGTTTTTAAGGAAGGGCCTTTAATTTTTTCTTCCGCGCTCGCGGCGTTAATAGCCTCTTGCAGAGTAGCATATTTTTGAGATCGGACTATCATTTTGAGCCCTCGCGCAATCCTAATTCAAAATTTAATAGTGCTTGATCCTGAATTATCTCTAGGATAGCTCGTTTCTGTTCGTTTGTATGAGTTCTTTTTTCTATTAACGATTCGTATAATTCCATCGCTAATTGATCTACGCGTCGTCCGTATGTGTGCGCGCTTTCACTCGTTTTTTGTTTTAAAGCGTTAAACTCTAATTGAAGATGCGATGTTCCGCGTCTTCCCAAATAGTTTATCTCTATTTCTCGCCGTAATTGTTCAAAATCTTGTATACTTCTGGTTTGAAAATCCAGTAGGAGTTTTCCTTTTAATTTTGTATTTAGTATTTCCTCGAGCAAGGCTGAACGTTCCGCGAGGTCGATTTTTTCCATCGCGTAAGTACTGGCGCTTATAAATTCCTGCGTCTTATGACGTTGAGATCCGTCGACTTCGGGTATCAGTCTACGAGCGTCCTTCAAATGTAGATATCCCGTCGGCCGGTTTATTAATTCTCTTACGTCGTTTTGCGTTCTTCCGTACGTGGCGTTTAACGATTCTGGCCTGTCGATAGGTCCGGTGAGTCGAAAATTTTCGCGCATGTTACTATTAATTTCCATTCTGTCCATCCTGTCTTGTAGTCCGTTAATTAATACTATTAAACGGTCCAAGATTTCGTCCTGTCTATTTCTTATTGGCGGTTCGACAGTTCCCCTTAAACGTCCTATTTCCGCGTCTATTTCCGCGTTGGCTATCGGGGGGTTATTCCCGGCGTTATCGTCTCCACGCGGCGTCTGAGGCTGATGCGTTGCCATTACGCTAGGTGCGGAATTAACTAGTGTGGGTACGAATAAATCGCTTTCAAAAGATAACAACGAGGGCTCTCGTTGCTCGCGCCTATCGTTCCCTAATAAGCTTTGGTCGATTTCCTCGAATGGGAATACACGCTGTATAACGAGGTTCGGAGGTTGTTCCGAATCCAACGCGCTATCGCTCGAGTATTGGGTGTCCAAGACTCGACGCGCGTTGTCGCGTATATCGCGTAAAGCTTCTCCGATTATATGCACGGGACTTATCTGACTAACGTGTGGCCGTCTTGGTACGGGCTCACTTAGTATCCTCGCGGTCGGTGCGTTAGGACTATCGCTATTATTTTCGCCTTCGAACATTAGTTCGATTACATTGGCGATATAATATAATTTTTCGGACTTACATTAACGCTGCTAATCGCATGTCGCTTTGTAGTCGGTTGCTCGTTGCTCGAAGCTGCTGAGTCACGCTCGCGGTAGGTCACCTCTCGAGTTACGCTGCTATCTGCGTCCTGGTCGTCGGCTGCTATACCGGGTGCTCGCTTTTGTTTTTGGTGTGCTGGCTTCTGCGTTGCCTCCTTGGGTCGCTCCTTCGCCTATTTATTTGGTACACCTTATTTGCAGGCTGATTGCTGCCGTCGCTGCTCTCGGGTCCTGGAGTCAGCTGTGTGGATCCCACCGCTGCCACCAA
>NW_017277385.1:15806-21719 GCF_001594065.2 Cyphomyrmex costatus | reverse complement strand
AACTTCAAATAAACTTTATTAAATAATCACAATTATTCACAAGTATTTATTTCACATAAATCACTTACACTACGCGTGTCGCGATATAACTTTAGGATCGTATTCGAGCAGAGTGACGCGCTACACTTTGATAAAATTACTGACTCCACTCTGCATCGGTCTTCTCATATTTATTGGAATTATTGAGGTCTCTGACCTTCATATTCGGCGCTTCTCGTCAGCGTTCCGCTAATCGGTCGAGGGCGTGATCGTGTAATCGCGTCGCGCTCGCGGTTTTAATATTATATTAAACTTATTTCGCCGCGCGTTCTGGTAATCGGTCGAGGGCGTGATCGCGCAATCGAGTTGCGTTCGCGATTCATTTATATTATTAATTTATATTATTCTTATTTCTCGTCTTCGTTATTTCTCAGTTATGGCGCAATTGTCACTTGTGCAATTTAGCACTTGTGACACCTCGAATTTTTTCAAAATTAAGCATTTTAGACCGGTGAAACTCATAGAATGTATTAATAATACATAAATAAAGACAACTGTAAAAGGGCAACGATTAATTTTAATTTGGGTGGTAATTAGGGGTTGTTTTCGCTTATTTTTTTCGATGAAAAAAGTAGGGACTGACATTATTTTCATCATAACTCTCTCAATTTTTATGCTACAGACTTTTCTAAAAACGGAAAAGAAAGGTCTTTTTATATACTTTAAAAAAGATTCTATAAGTTTTTCTATAAAAATGCATACTTTTCCCGTTATTTGACTTTGAAACTCTCAAATTTAGCGTTTGACGAAGAAGAGCTTACTTTTAAGAAGCCGTAGCTCGGTTCCTATTGGTCATACAGAAATTTATAAAACAAACATTTTCTTTGTTTTTGTAAAAGCTACAAATTTGATCTCTATACTTTTTTTGATAAAATGCATCGTTTTCGAATTAGCTGTGAATAACCGATTCAAAATGGTAATTTTTTCTGTGAAAAATTGATACTTTCGGTCCCTACTAACTCGAAAAGTATTATTTTTACAAAAAAATGTATACAACACTTTTTGCTTAGAATTAGTTCTTCTATCGATTCCTGTGGTAAAAATGTAATAAAAAATTTCCACCCCCGAGATGGGGTTACAATCACCCTCGGGGTGAAAGCGTCCTACGGCATAATATAGATTTTGATGCTTAGGCTATTCCCTACCTACTGTGAAAATTTCAAGTTAATCGATGCATTGTCAAAAAATTGCCAGGTCAAAACGTACGACTCCTGTACTATTACTGATGAGTCCAGTATTGGAAGCCGGGACGAAACGCCAACTTGTGATATTCTTCGCAATCTTATTTTTCACAGATAGATTTATCATTGCTTTAACATTACATCGTTAAAATTTTAATATATGTCTTTCAACATATTATTAAGATCCAATAAGATGCTATAAGAATCTGAAATTGTTAGATTGCTTTTTAATTTAACTAAAGTGATATTACTGCAGTAATCGTTTAGGGTTGCGTTGTAAGTCTGAAAAAATTTTCGACACGCGATTGAATGAACTACATACGCGGTATATAAATTCACACATTATAATAAGCATTGTAATCTAGCTTTGACTGTTAATGGCTTTACTTCGTTGCTTCATTTCTTCTTATTATTGTTTATAATAATACATATTATGAGAGGCGACCTAATTGGAATAAATATTGTAAATATTACAATACTTTGTGCATGCCCAATTATTTGGATAATAAAGAGTCAAACGCAGTTAACTATGCGAAAAAAATTTTTTTTATAATCTTACAAATTAACATTAAGATGCCCCGTCGTAATGTTAATTTGTAAGATTATTAAAAAAATTTTTTTCGCATAGTTAACTGCGTTTGACGATTTATAGCCTTTAATTTATGTTTGTTTATTTGTTTTTAACAAGAAAGAGTCCATAACTAGTTTATATAATTTTATTAAGAATATTTGGATAATAGATTAAAAACATTGAATAAACATTAATTATAAATATTATTCATATATTTATAATTAATATTAATGTAAATGTAAAATATACTATTATATTCTATTTTAAGATTTTAGATGCCTTTCGGCACCCTTTCCCGTAATTCTATTAATCTAAAATTTTACAGAAATTATTTTTTTATAAAATGGAACCATTTTATGGTGTGAGACAAATAAAATAATGTTTACGTTGATGATATTTATTGGCACGTCCGACTCATACCACTGTTACGGTTCGAGCACGCGATTCGATGAAAATCCCAATAGCGGTCCAATGCTGAAAGGTTTGCCGATCGAATATGCGCATTTGATTTCACTCTTCATCGTATTGTTGTTGGCGCGAATAACCAGTGGATACTCTTTGTCCTCCTTACGTTTTACACCACGAGAACGTAAAATTTCACTCTTCAAATACCGCTCTATCGCGCAGTTCGTACGATCCTTCGGGAATCACAATTTCCTCATTGTCGAAATAAAACTTGTTGTTTGTTGAATTTACATTCGGTAGAGTATAATACGTTTCAAAGTCAGTTAGACCGAGCTCGTAATCGCCATCGCTCAAATCTACCGCCGGAAAATAGATCACGGCTAGAACATTACTTTTGCCCGTCAGCGTAAACGTCAGCGACATGTTTGAACGAATACTGACAAGTAACACTACTCAAGTGCCATACGCCGATTTTTTTGCAACTTGGCATATGAATAGAATATCGAAAAACATTTGATACGTGTTTTTTTATATCTGCCCATTTTGAGTTTTAAAGTTAGAAAACACCGATTATTAATTTAATAGATGAATTTAAGTATCTCTGAAAGAAATTGCTGGAATTTTATGAAATTTGGTACCGGAAGGTTTTTGGGGTCGTAGATAACGAATATAAAGTCAGTTTTAAAAAATTCAAAATGGCGGATCCAATATGGCTGATCGAAAATTTTAAAAATAGAAGGATTCGCTTCAAAATTGCTACTAGGAAGTTTTGAGAAATGCTGATTACAAACATAAAGTCAATTCTACAAAATTAGAAATGGCGGATCGAAGATGGTGGATGAAAATGTTAGAAAAATAGTGAAATTCTCTTCAAAATTGCTATTTAAAGGTTTTGAGGATTGCTACTGACAAATAAAAAGTAAGTTTGAAAAAATTCAAAATGGCAAGTTTAATATGATAAGAACATTATGACGGATTGAATTTTTTATGTCGCTCTTAAGTTATTATCGCTCTTTGCCGAACCCAGGAATAACCACGTGGAGGTGGCGATAATTATTCCCTTTTTTGTTTTTTTTGTATTTTTTTTCTGTTTTTATTGTTTTCTTTGTATTTTTTTTTTTTTTTGTATTTTTTTTTTTTTTTTTTGAAATAAATGAAAAGAACGAACATTAGTAAATGTTTACATAAAAAATTCAATCCGTCATAATGTTCTTGTCATATTAAACTTGCCATTTTGAATTTTTTCAAACTTACTATTTGTCAGTAGCAATCCTCAAAACCTTTAAATAGCAATTTTGAAGAGAATTTCACTATTTTTCTAACATTTTCATCCACCATCTTCGATCCGCCATTTCTAATTTTGTAGAATTGACTTTATGTTTGTAATCAGCATTTCTCAAAACTTCCTAGTAGCAATTTTGAAGCGAATCCTTCTATTTTTGAAATTTTCGGTCAGCCATATTGGATCCGCCATTTTGAATTTTTTAAAACTGACTTTATATTCGTTACCTACGACCCCAAAAACCTTCCGGTACCAAATTTCAGCAATTTCTTTCAGAGACACTTAAATTCATCTGTTAAATTAATAATCGGTGTTTTCTAACCTTAAAACTCAAAACGGGCAAATATAAAAAAACACGTATCAAATGTTTTTCGATATTCTATTCATATGCCAAGTTGCAAAAAAATCGGCGTATGGCACTTGAGTAGTGTTACTTGTGAATTAAACCGCGCAATGTCAGTCTTTAAATTGTTTATCACTCGTCCGTAGAAACTGTAGACACAACTGTCCGCAATTGCTCTGATTGTAACGTTGATAAAGTATGTGATTGTATTGGATTACACAGTTTGTTAGATATCGCTCGAGTTCATTCGGCGGTCGGAGGTTACCAAAACTGTCGAAATATATGACACGATTCCCCCTTTTCGCGTACGCTACCCAATGCGTACCGGGTCACTCTGCGTTGTCCAGATTCACGATACCGTTCTCGTTTCGATGTACTCCTTCCACCGGTAATGTCGTACGCATAAAGATACCTCTGAAATACGGAATGCACATACGTTTTGCAAGTTGTAGCAGTTGCACGTTGGTAGTTACACCCGTTCGTATTTTTAACGTCTCATCGACGTTTTTTTTTCTCTTTACCACTCCTCGTCCACGCTTGTAGGGAGCGAGATAAACACCGTGACCTTCCATGACGCGATTATGACGTTGCATTTCTTCCAGCTGATGCTCCGCTGCTCTGCTATCATTTACAGCCTTGGCAACTCCCGCCGCTCCACCGACCAACGACCCGAAGACGCCCAGCAGCGGAAGAACAGGCAGGACACCGCTGCGTTTCGCTATCGGAAAATCCTCTTACTCTTTCACTTCTTTGCTTTTAAGCATGGGCTATGGACCCATCTTGATATACATACAGATGGGTATGAACCCATCTTCGTTTTAGCCTTCATAGCCGCCCAAACAGCTGTGGCGGCGGCTCTCTCTGTGAGAAACGAATCTCTCGCGGTAATGCGTTTACGCGCCTTTTCAGCGAGTATATTATCAGCCCCGTGCCGTTCAGCGAGACTGTTGTTGTGCGAATACGCTATATCGTGTTCGCGACACGCCGTGTCCAATGGGTTAATACCTCTGTCGCCTCTAGCCAATCGTTTCTTCAAGCGCGTCCCCGGTCCACAAAACTGGTAACCGGGAATGTGCAGTTCGAAAGGAAGCGCGTTTATCACTTTACAATTTTTTATCAACGGCGCTGGACCGTCGATATGAGTTTGATGACTCGGAAAATTGTAATGCTTCAGACACCGACGATGTCGTTGTACCACCGAATCGGCTCGTATATGCTCAGGTAGTCTATCCCACAGCAGATCTATACAATTCTCAAACTCTCGTAGTAAAACAATTTTCGGTATATATTCCAATTCTTTGGAGGTTAAATCATTCGACACGATGAGAAACATTTTGATTACTGAGCGATTACGCTCTACGTAGTTCTATAAATAGGCCCGCTCGCGACATCTTTTCCAGTTTCTTGTGTAACGCGAAAATATGCGGTTCGTGCACCAGTCGCAGTCTATCAAAGTGACGAATCTCGACGGTAAAGTGCAAACCAATAAAGAGATGCGCAAGCATGGCAAGATGCTGCCGAGTTCGGTAAATCTTCGGAATAGGGGAAACAGCTCCGATCTTCTTGACCTTGACATATGTTGTCAAGGTCATGACCCTGAGTAACTTTGCCTTACCAACTAGCCGTCGCTCGCCCTTCGTTAAAAAGATATTAACAAAAAAAGTTTCAAAAAATAACGTACCATTATACTGCTGTATATAATAAAAAAAACATTACTAAATGACAATAATGTTAAATAAACGTTGAATATCTATGGAGAATTATGTTACGATTCTAACGGATACAAATTACTCATTATTTCAAAAAATCGTTCAATACGTTTGTCAAAAGTATACAGTCTTTTGAACAAAAATTCAGCTATGTAATGTTCATAATTGTACTCTCTTGTACCAAAACGTGGAATATTAGCACGTAAATCCCAGGGGCACACGACTTCTACGATTGTACTGTTGCTTCTATGATAGTACTGTCGGAGCAGACCTCTGACGACGGTGTGGGTGCGGGGGGGTGGCCGGAGGCCGAAGGCCGATGGCCGAAGGCCGATGGCCGCCCCCTTGCACCCGCCCGTGTGTGTGTGTGTGTGTGTGTGTGT
>NW_017277385.1:0-15724 GCF_001594065.2 Cyphomyrmex costatus | reverse complement strand
GTAAAAGTTACTTCGCGTGGAAGGTCAAAACCTATGTAGAATAGTATTTAATACTGTATATAGAGCAGAAATAGGACGTTATTTTTGAAACTTTTTTTGTTAATATCTTTTTAACGAAGGGCGAGCGACGGCTAGTTGTTAAGGCAAAGTTACTCAGGGTCATGACCTTGACAACATATGTCAAGGTCAAGAAGATCGGAGCTGTTTCCCCTATTCCGAAGATTTACCCCGAGTTCTATTCGCGCAATCATTTACGGCCCGTCGAATTGCGGCAAGACGAATGTACTGTTAAGTTTGTTGGAGAGCCGAACGGTATACGCTTCGAAAACGTATACGTTTATTCGAAATCTCTGCTACAACCAAAGTATAGATATCTCGAAAATTTATTAGCACCGATCGAAGAAATAAACTATTTTACATTCTCCAATAACAGCGAGATCATTCCACCGAGCGAGGTGCTTCCGAATTCAATCTTTATCTTTGATGACGTGGCATGCGACAAGCAAGACGCGATAAGAGATTATTTTGCAATGGGTCGCCACGCGAACGTTGACTGCTTCTATCTCTGTCAGACGTATGCAAAGATACCGACAATGCAAATCTGTTGATTCTGTTTAAGCAGGATGGAACCAACCTGAAACGATCGCGTGTACAACGATCATGTCAATACCGACATGCTATACGAAGATTTCTGCGATTTGTGTCGTAAATGTTGGCAGCAAAAGTATGGATTTCTCGTAATTGATAAGGACAGTGCGCTTGCTAACGGACGATACAGAAAAGGATTTAATGACTTTGCGGTACCGTGAAGCGATCAGTTGTCATCGATACGCTGACTGTGCAACATGGACAGCAACAAAGATCATGAGAAGATAGCCATGGAGATTGCGAAAACGAGCGATTCAATTCGTAAAAAGTATCGCGCTTTGAAGACTGGTAAAATGGAGGAGGAGATCGCGTTGGAGAGACACTTTAAACCTATTACCGAACCGTTGAAACAAATTGTTGAAAACACTGTTGAATCGTCCAAGGAACCTATCAACATTGAAACATTCTTTTCGGAGAAAGACGAGGAACCGAAACCGAAGCGAAAACGACTGAACGATTCGTACGATAGCCCTATACAGGCTTCCACACCTGTGAAATCAACGTTGAATAGATCGAAAACTGTACCATAAATTTTGAACGAAATGTCTGAAATAACAGGATCGCGCGAGTTATCGTACGACCACGCTCCATCCGTTGAAGAAGTATTCGAGATTGCAAATGAATCGATCGTAACATCCATCCGACATCTGCTTCAAACATCCGAGGGGCAAGAAAAACTGCATGCAAACTATGGTCCGTTGGGACAGAGATATCTGAAAGCGGTCTTGTGCGGAAAGAAAGCCGTCAACATAGACGTCGTGTATGGAGTCTACTTTAGCGACGAGGGAACGATGATCGGTGACAAACGTATCACCTTAAGCAAAAACGACGACATAATTATAGATGAAAAAAGATACTATGGAACACCGGGTCTGTACGAATTGATCTTTATGAAATTTCCCAACGAAAGTATATGCACTGATGATGATATACAGACTTACAGTAGCATTCTGTTGACAACAAACGCTTATCGGCGTCGTCATAACGCTGGTATTGGGTAACAGGGGACACAAGTACAAGAACATCATCGCACCATTGGTGTTGGATAAAAAGATTGGGACTGGTATAATGAAAAAACTCGATTTGCCGTGCGCCATGTCATTAACCGACAACAGGATTTATTACGTACATTGGGACGATCCCGACGAATTTGTAGACCGTCTGCGATTACTCGAAGCCTCGCGTCAGGCAGGTCACAATGGTCACGACAACGAGATTCTATCGATTATCGAAGAACTTCGAGAAGCCGGACTGATTATAAATTGATCATGATCTATACATGTCGATCAGTCGACATTGAAATGCCGATCAACAAGTTTGGACTGTCGCTCGGAGGAGGAAGCGAATCGCACTATCAGTAGTGTGGATTGTTCAGAAATTACGTGCGCGATAACGCTCTTTGTCGAGCTGCAACCGATTTTGACGCAAAGTTGCGTAAGATTCGACGTTTAGCACTACCAGTGGATGATACTGACGCAGCAAACAAACGATACGTGCAGCAGAGTGTTCAAGATTTGAAAGTTCGTCTTGATGAAATTGAAAGAAAGATAACGTCATTTCAGAATAACGTGCAAATTATGTTAAATGATTTTGAAAAGAAGATTCGAGAAGAGAAGAATGTCTGAGAAACGATCGCTGGTAGAGAAATTACATGTTCCGGCGAGAAGAAATTTCCCGCGAAGACGTGTCATAGTACACGGATACGATGATCTGTGGCAAGCGGATGTAGTCGAAATGCGTCCGTATACGAGCTTCAACAGAGGTTACCACTACATTCTCACTGTCATCGACGTGCTGAGTAAGCATGCATGGGCCATGCCGCTCAAAGTTAAGAGCTAGAACGAGGTGACGCAGGTAATTGCAAATATAATTCGAAACGACCAAAGATGTCCGAAAAATTTGCAGACTGACAAAGGAAAAGAATTTTACAACTCGGATGTTCAGAAACTCTTCAAGAAGCACAACATCAATCATTATTCTACGTATTCCGTAATGAAGGCATCGGTCGTCGAACGATTCAATCGTACATTGAAGAATGACATGTGGAAACAGTTTACATACAACGGAACCTATAAATGGATCGAAATGCTGCCGCGTCTCGTGTCGGATTACAACGCGCGTTAGCATCGCACTATCAACATGCGACCCGCTGACTTAACTCCCGCGATCGCCGAAAGACTCCTGGGCACGGTGTATAGTGCGATAAAGATCGCGGGTCCTGCAAAATTCAAAGTGGGCGATGCGGTACGCGTAAGCAAATTCAAGACAATATTTGAAAAAGGTTTCACACCGAATTGGACCACGGAGGTATTTAACATTACTATCAAAGTGCAGCAAACTAATCCAGTGACGTATCTACTGGAGGATTCCCGCGGAGAGCTCATAGCTGGAGGATTCTACGTATACGAACTGCATCGAGTCGCTAATCCCGATGTATACCTTGTTGAAAAAGTGTTGCGTAAAAGAGGAAACGAGGTTTATGTGAAATGATTGGGACTTCACAAATCACACAATTCATGGATTCATAATGACAATGTATTATAAAATTATAAATTATAAATTATATATTATAAAATTAAACATTATATAAATTATATATTATACATAAAAGTATATTAAATATCCTACATTAAAGTGTATTAAATATCCTTTACAAATTATATTTCATATTATATATTAAATATATTATACATTTTATACAAGTTATATGTATGTATGTATATGATATGTGTTTTATTTACACCGGTAATGTCCCCATGGCAGCGTGTCGGTGGATCCTGATACGATATACCGCTTATCATCATGTGGACTTAGAGCGATTTTTGTTTCCGATATTGTATACACCTCAAGTAATTTCGATCTGATGTACGATTGTCTTCGCCTCATTTCAATAACATCATTCAAGCATTTCGTGTAATCATCAAACGTTATGGATCTTGCCACAACGTTGCTTTTGACACCCTTTGCCTTTTTCGTATCCTTCTTTCCTTGCACACGTAAAGCGTACATTTTCGCTCTAAGCCCGACGAATTCAGTCATGATGGCATCGTTGTTTTCGTCTTTCATAAGACCTGGAACTTTTTTAATCGCGAGCAGAATGCGATATGGATTGTCAATAGAGTAATCGCTAGTGTCAAATCTATTTATGTCGCGTTTTATAATTTCATATACATCATCACATTCCACATGATATATGAGACTATCAGTATCGGTATACATAATTTTGCATTTATCGTGAAACAGCGGTGCCATATATTCGTGATGAAACTCGTACAAATACGTTTTCGATATATCGAGGATGCACATACCCACGTATATCGGTTTGTCGAATTTCACCTCGAGTTTACGCAGCTCTATCGCGACCTGATTCTCTGAGAAGACGCTACGACTGTGAAAGTTAGGTTTCGCGATCATTACTTCGGCACCGTGTCTGCCTTCCGATTTGGTTAATAATTTTACATCAACGCGATCGCGCACATTCTCCATGGTTTTACCAAAAACCGCGTTATTCATAAGTTTGTATAAATTTTTCTCAAAATCGTTTTTTGCCAAAGTTCTAAATTTTGTATTTAATTCTATGTAATCGCGAAGCCATGGAGATTGCGTGAATTGCAGTATACGGTGAATCTTTGCGATACGGAGGCCGTGACGAGTACACTGCTGCAGATTGCGATAATGAATCACGTAACGCTGCTTATCGCATAACGTCGCGAGGAGCTTGTCATCGCGCTTGCCGGGTGGTTTCTCTCGCGTTGGACAGAACGGTAGGTCAGTGTGCGCGTCGTGGAGATGTTGCGGGTACTCAATGTCAACCTCGAGAATATAACCTGTAGGTGAATCTAGCGCGATGGTCGAAAAGTCGAAATTTTGCACGTCGTCGACCCATCGAAAATCATCGTATGGCAATGGTTGACACATTGCCCAACCGTAGAGATTGTTGACGTCATAGTACATTAGGTACGATGATGATTTCGATGAGTCGTACGACGACATGTATTTGTTGTTGGCTCGCGCGTACCTATTTGAGCACTGGCTCAGACCACCGCGTATACCGCGCTCGACAAACATGACCATGTCGATGTCTGTGAGCAGTTCAAATTTTACACCTGTATGCTTCAACATGGCATCCCATGTGAAGCCAGGTATGGTATAATAATACGCGGGGTCAAGCCCGTAACTCGCAATGCAGCTATCGCGGAAATTTTCAAATATGTCAGCCAACAACAAGATATCCGTTTTTAGATACAGATCGCTATATTCACCGAGCGTTTGGATGGAGAACCGCTGCCACACGTTGAGTGTGTGCGCGTAATCGCTCTCGGATACCGTGGCGTCCGTCAATGAACTGTAAAACGAATCGCGAGGCGGCAAGCACGATTAATTCAATTTTTCACTGCAATCAATGTACTCGTACGGAAAGACACCCTTTGGTGTTAAAAGATTAAAATTTTTTTCCGATAAATGGGAAAATTCGCGTCGCAGTACCCGCAGCTTATCTTTACTGAGAAAAGATAATAATTTGTCTAAACTAAAAGCGATAAATCTATATGAATCTATGAAACGTAATTGTATACAATTTTTTTTATCATCTACAGTGTGTAACCGTGCTTTTAAGTGCCGGCACAACTTCGTCGCGTTCTCCTAAGAAATCTCATGATGCGAAAGCTCGTATGTGGTTTTAATAATACTTACTGGAGCAATAGTGCGGTTCGTCAATAATTCTCGCGTGATTCGAGATTTTACAAAAGTTAACGAGTTACCTCGCTCAGCGAAGATCTTAGTCGCTATCAAAAATTCGTCGAGCGCCAGGCATGAGAGAGCGTGCCACTCTTCGCACAAATGGTTAGATAAATTGATCGGACAAAAATTTAAAGATTACGCGGATTCTCGCGACGGACGAAATAACTAGCTCATCCAACGGTATTGGCAGAGGGGAGTGGTTCGCGGTAAGCGGAAAAGATTGTCGGAGAAAGACAGAGAGGCTGAAATAAATGCACCAGAATTAATGATGACAATAAAGAGAAATCAATATATTTGATAGAGACTGTACAAAAGTGTTCGAAAGAAAATACGTTACAGCGTTGACCTTCCGCGCTCTGGTATGTGGCGCAATAACAATAAACCGACTATTAACTGGCCGTCGACACAGAAAGTAAATTCGGCAATAATTCGCCGAGCAGAAAATATACGATCAAATCTGGATCTTATTACGTTAACAATAAATCACTTCGTGAACAAGTAGTACATTCGATTTTACATTAGACGGCAACGGTTTTCTAATACGCAATAACGCCAGTCTCGACTTTAAAGAATTCTCAATAATTAACAATTACACAAGCAACTTGGCGCCAACGAGGGCGAGAAACTACACTATTATACATTCTCAAAGTAGAACGTCTGAGCGGAGGGCACGTATTCACGGCAACGCTGACTCGAAACGCCTGTAGGCGACCGATCCGGAATCGGCAACGAAAAATCGGAGTAAAGCCTAACGTGTGCTCCGCTCGAGACGTATGTCACCTACCGCAATCGGTGGTTTTACAGAAATTATAAGATGACGCCCGCCTCACCACTGGATTCTTCCTCGTCGATCCTTCCAGTAGTTTTTCCCTGTCTCCGGCAACGGCAAAGGATTAGCTCGATACAGCTACGAAGATCCTGCGTCCTCCTTACACAGGATCGATTACCGCGCAAGTGATGATCGGGAGCATTCGCGGATCCACGCAGGCCGCTAGACCCTCTCTTATCGGGCCGCTTGTTCTAATTGGTCTATTGGAGCCGCGCAACCCCGCGACCAATTACAGTGTGTCCTGTGGGTTGCGTATCCTTTGAGTGCTCGGCGCGCTTTTCCAAATTAGCTGGCCGATGCTTTCCGTCTTGATCAGTGGTCTTCTCTCGCTCTCCCCAGAAGTGGAGGCGGCTGCCAATGTTCGTGCCGCGCTGAGACGGTCCCTTATCACGTCTCTCTCCGAGTCGTCTGCAATAATGTGCGACAATCGCCAAATAACATCCAAATTATCAAAGGTTACAAAACAATACGACCTGCGTGTACCGCGCTCCCCGAGGACACAATCGGGATCTCCTTCGGTGGCTTCTTGCTTCCTCGGCGGCGTCTTCTTTCTTCCTTCCGTGAGTGAGGCGGCAACATTACACGGATTTACAATACCAACGCTTACGCTCTAATGTGATTAATAATCGTTCTTTCAAAATCTGAAATTACTAAATATTTTATGTAAAGGAATATACAAAATGAAACAAAAAATATAAATTTTTGGCACGCTCGCTTGTGCCCCCGCCCTTCGAGCTTAGAGGACACAGGATCTTCATGCCAATGCACTCACGAGTGATGGACACAAAGTGTCACGGCACAAGTGTCATCAACGTGTTTAGTAAAAGATATATATTTTTCTTTAATTATCGGTAATAAATCTACCCGTCCTTCGTACGCGGTGGCAATTTCTTTGATAATGAAATGAGCGTCGTAACCGGTTAAATTGTGAAAGACTACGGGTATGCAACGCGAATTCTTATAATTTAAATTACAATTTGAGTGCGCGGGACCTCTGTATCGCCCGGTGAGATGGCAGTGATCGCGTGCCCGCTTATCATCTTTCATGAACGGTTTCTCGCACACGTGACAGTGCGTGGCGTTGTTAAATTCTTCCCAGTCGTCTCGCGTGAAATCCATGGGAACATTGGTTGAAATTATAGATTGCACACTATGTGCTAAATTTTTCAATTCATCCGCGAACCATGATATGCAGTCTTTATCGCGGTGAAAACGATAGCCCGACAGCGAGTTGTCGTACGAGCAGTACACGTAATACCCGATACTGAAGACGTTGTGATGTTGGTATGTATACGTGGAGGTTGTTGGATCATTAGCCGTTTTCTCCAATGCGCATTCCAAATCGGCGTAGACTACGAACGGGACGCGCTCCTTTCTGCAATGGTTCTTGAACTCGAGCCACTTGTCTCTTAGTATATGGGAGAGGGGGGGAGGGGGAGGAGGTGGCGGCTTTTGAAAAACTTATTTGATGATGTCGTCGCCTCGAAAGAGTGGCGGCAGCTTTTGAAATTTCATACTAAAAAAATAACATCTCGGTGCATAGAAATGTATCCCACGGCGGTTAGGGTGAGGGGGTGGCGGTTTTTGAAAACAGCGGTTAGGGTGAGGAGGTGGTGGCGCGACGGTTAGGGCGAGGGAGCGGCGCGGCGGCGGCGGCCCGCGCGATAAGGCGGCTCGTCTCCCCCTCCCCTCCCGTGACGTCATACCCCCCGCGCCTAGGGTTCCCCTCGCCGCTCACCCCCCTCGGAGCTCCAGGAGTAGAATCGGTGTACTACCTCTACTTTCTTACTTTTGATGAATATTACGAAGAATAATACTACGTCGACCCGCCATCAGAGGTCTATCGATATTCGCAAATTCTCGCAAGTGCTGAGACACGCGTATATCTCTTTATATAGCATCTCGATTTAATAACTCACATCGGCGTCTAAGGTAGGCTTCCATTACAATACCTTACTGATGAGTCCAGTAGTGGAAGCCGGGACAAAACGCCAAAAAATTACGTGATATTCTTTGCAATATAGAATATTAGAATAAATTATCAGATTCAGATTTTAATTTTTAATTTGACTCTTATTCGCCATTTTTAACGTATTAATTATTGTTATATAAAAGAGTCCTTTAATTCTTCAATTATTTGTTAAAGGTTAAGTTAAAAAGTTAATTAATTTTAACTTAACTTAGTTACATTTTAGACTCCTAACTTTTTAACTTTATTTAGTTACATTTTATCAGTAACTAATAACTTTTTATTAATTTTTTTAAAGTTAAGTGTCAGACCCAATACGAGTCACACGTAATCAAAGATACGAATTCCGGCCGGCTTGCAGCACGTGATCAGCGCCTTCGGTGGTACTGATCGCGTGTTGTAAGTATTATAGATATTTGCATCATTGGTTATGTGTTATTACGCCAGTCTGTTCCGTATTGATGAATGACACTGTTGATGTCCTGCAAGTATAGAGACTCTTCATTGTCCGCAAGCGGACGCGAATTTGCATCACTGGTTCTAACTTGCAGGACTTTCAGCTTGCAATACCTTGTAGTCATTTGTAGTTTGTTGCTGCATTCATTCGGTTCTAATAATAAGAGTTTGAGGTTTTGTGCAAAAACGCAATGAGTGTTGACATTAATAATAAAATATATATATCTGGGGCATTCTTTGTCAAATTTGACCTCCCGGTTGTCCAAAAATTGGCGCAACCTAGAGACTTCTATGAGGTCTCATTTTGAAGCTATACTTATGAAGTTTTTTCTGGTTTATGCCACCGCCTTTTTGGAAAATCCAAGATGGCGGCACCAATACAACGCTTCAAAACAAATAATTATAGAAAACGAGCACAAAAAACATTCATAAAATTTTTTGTGAAGGCAAAATATTCTATATTATAGCTTGATGCTTTATTTTCGGGGTCGCTGATTACGAATCTGATGTCAGATTTTTTGAATTCAAAATGGCGGTTCCAATATGGCGGACGAATTTTTAAAAAGTGATTGGGTTGTATTGAAACTCGTTACTCGGGGGTTTTCGGGGTCGCTGATTACGAATCTGAAGTCAGAATTTAAAATTAAAAATGGCGGCTCTTAAATGACGGACATTATTATTGAAATATTGCAGTTCATCTGTATACAAAATCTTGTATATTGTTCGTTTAATTCTAAATACTTTGTGTTTGTTGTAGTTTTGTAAAAATTAATGATTTCGGAGATAAAAAGTGATAATGAACGGTAGCACCCTTAAAAAACAGTAAGTAAAAGTCATGTAAAACAACCATTTCTTACTTGTTTATTACTTGTACATATAACATGGTTGTTACATAATGGTCGCTTTTGTGTTTGCTGGGCAGTTATCTTCTGCGTGTATGTAATTCAATGAAAAATGTAAAAATGAAATACTGGTAACGGTAACGGCACTTATTTAGAAATAAATGAAATAATTGCAAAACTGCAAGTAGTGCCACTAACAAAACTGATCCGTTATGACTGATCGGTTTGATAAATTATTAGAAACTGTACTTTTATTTTGAATTTATAGTTGAGAATGTTGTAGCATTGGAAAACCGTTTGATTAATAACTGTTTTTCTGCAATAAATGTAATTGAATGACTTATAGATATATCAGGTACAGGTAATGCTGTCTGAAATCTTTTATTCAAATGTCTACTGCTTTTATCGTGCTCAACTTTGCTGAAATAAAATATTTTTATGTTTTGAAAATGAGACGTTGCCCATTTAAACAACGCTTCTGGCGTTAAAATAGCTTCCGATGGCTTAGCTCTAAGACTTGCTGTGTACGCTTCCCTCTTAAAAGTAGCGCCAATGCCATCATATCCACTTTTACCATGTGCAGTAGCGCTATAATGCCATTCTGCGTCTAAACCAAAATCTTCTTTATGGTTAGCTAGATTTGCTATTTGAAATCTGTTCTTGAAATGTTGTTTTGCGCCGTCCGTTATATAGATCAACTTTTTTACAGTTTTAATATTTCTTTTAATTTCGGGAAATAACTTTTTCTGAATTGTATATACACTAGCAGTGTCATGTTTTACACTGTTTGAGAGGAAAACACAACTTTTATGACTTACTTCAGACTCATTTTTAAAGTAATAGATGACTGGAAAGACAGTGCACTGGTCATTATTAAAATGAAATGCTTGGGAAGCATCTTGTGCAGTGTATTTATAGTTTTCGGAAAAATCAAACATTACAATTACCTCATCTTTCAGTAACTCATTTTTTCTCTGAGAAATAAATTGAGATTGTTGTTTGGAAATAAATGAATGAGGTTTTAAAATTTGTAATTTGTTACATAGATCATCAATAAAATCTTCCACACTTGTGGTTATCGTTAGCATTGTCGACCTGTCTGTTCCCGTCCATGTTGTGTACTCTACTTGTTCTATGGATTTAGATGCGAAGGCTATTGAAAGTAATTCTGAAATCTTAATAGTACCTGGACATAATTTACATTCATTTAAAAAACAAGCAGATGAAGCAGTTCTGCAGACAATTAAATTTAAACAATCTTTGTAGTCGCAGATTGGAAAAACAGACTCTTTTGTCAAGTCTGCTACATTTATTGCATCGAGCATAAGCTTGCAATTTTGATGGATAGTGCAGACGCACACTGAATGAGTTCCACTACCTCCAGGGAGAATACAATACTTTGGACGAAGTTTTGCAAACGCGCTGAAGCTAATACTTACATCTGGATGAAACTCTGTGAAGGATGCATGTAACTCTTTAAGATTCAATAGTAGTAGCCTCTTTTGCACCTTTAAACGTTTATTATCAGCTTTTACTGAAATAGCATCTTTAACACCAGGCATTATTCTGCTAATGGTATCGTCATTATAAAATCCATCTACTTTCATTAAAGTAGTATTTGGTAAACTTTTACCAACTGCTTTACTAACTTCGGCCAAAACTCCACCACTCTTTCTTAATTCCTTAGATTTTTGTGCTAAATAAATAGTTGTATTGAACTCTTTAGAAATCTTTTTGTCACTCCAGGACTTGGGAAGAAGAGTGAGGATTCTTACTTTCATATGATCATTCCCTTTGTAACTTGAAAATTTATCTTTCAAATTTTGTAGGATTTCTTCTAAATCATTAAATCTTTTTATTTTTTCATCATTCAAAGATGTATCAAAATCGTCTACATTATCTGAAACATGACCAGTATCACATTCTATTCCAGTAACAGTAATGCGTTCACTAACAGTACTTGAGCTTTTACGATGTGTACGCTTTAATCTACATTCATAACACACCATCGAATTTTCAGAAAGTTCAGGTTTTAGTTCCAACAGTGATTTTGGAATTTTTCTTAAATTAGAACCAACATGATTTGGGACACCATCTTCTTTGAAGGGATTGATACATCTATCATTTCTTACTTTTGTAGACATTTCGAGTATACTGAATTTTGAAAAATAATCAAACAATTGAGAAGTTTTTAGAAAAAAAGGTTGGTTGGTTAAATATTCTTTAGCTACAAAAAAAACCCTGGAATAAATAAATTATTTGAATATTTTTACGAATAAACAATAAATGTGCAAATGAAATAAACACTTTTTAGCAGCTCTCTTAATGAAAATGGAGACCGTATAACTTATACGCGATCGTTATATTCACCTTTTTTTAGCGCAAAACACTTCACTTTTTCCGTACGTAAACTTAATACGTTTTTCACTTTTTTTGAAAAATTTTTGGCAACGCTCTATACAAGATACACGGAGTGAGAATAAACACTTCTTTCTATTATGAAAACTTTCCTATAATAACACGACTACTCAAGTGTTCGAACATCAGAGCCCTGAATGTAAACAAATGAAAATATTTGACTGTCTCAACTTACGTGCCGTCTCAACCTACATGCCTCTCCCCTACTGTTTTATTTTCTGATAATATCATTTTCAAAAGAATTGTGGTTTTTGGTGCACTATTTTTTTTTGTATTTTCTGTGATTTCTATATTATAAAAACTTTAATCCTTACATTAAAAATGTTTTTGAGCTCATTTGCATTTTTCTACTTTAAACCATTATTTTCAAACTATCATAAAAGTCGCTTGTTTTTTTTTTATGTTCTGTTTTAAAATGGCTAAGAAACAGTTCTTGATGTAGAATCACATTTCTCCGTAGCAGGACGATAATTAACCAATACTTTTCTTTTCTGAAATTTTCCAATTGGTTAATTATTTTCTGAAGTCATTATTCTTTGATGAAAGTGTTGTCTCAAATCAGGTTGATTTTAATTTAAAACAATTTTTTAAAAATAAATATTAAAAAAGCAGTGATACTTTTTTGAATGATGAAAATGTACATTCAATGGAAAGATTGAATGGTTTTGAAGAATTTCTACAAAATTTGAAAGATATGTACACCATTTTAAAAGAGAATAATTCTATGAAACAGAATCCTCACGATTTTAACCAAGCCCCGCTTTAACGAAACGATTTGTAAAAAATTTAATACAATTACTTATTTAGTACAAAAATGTAAGGAAGTAAGTGAGTGCGGGAGTTTTGATTGTAGTAAGTGCCAGCAACATAAAACGTTACCAGCAGTAAACGTTTAAAAAACAATTTTATTGAAAGTATTTTATTCAAAGAAATGCCCAATGTGGAAAAATGAAATCTCGCAATTAGTAAAGGCTGATAATCAAATTTAAAAGGTAGAAAAGTGGATACTAACGTTTAATATTGAGTATATTTTATAACATTCAGCTCAATAGCATTTCGTACTACTCAGGAACCAAAACAATTCTTTGACATTAATAATAATCAAACTAAAATACAACTTGATATTAAATTGTGTAGACATTCAACAATTTATAAAGATGTTATTGGTCCTTTCAAATTAGCCGTTTTAGAGTTTTGAAAATCATCAGGGTTACAGTGATCTACCGTAGAAAACGTAGACTACCAACTTTTATGTATATCAAACAATTTTCCAAAAAGTTCTGAGTACCAGTTTAAAGCAAAATAGATAGATTTTTAAGATTTGTCTTCAGATTTGTAATCTGCGACCCCGAAAACCCATGAATAACAAGATTAAATAAAATCCAATCACTTTTTGAAAATCCGTCCGCCATTTAAGAGCCGCCATTTTTAATTTTCAAATTCTGACATCAGATTCGTAATCAGCGACCCCGAAAATAAAGCTTCAAGCTATAATATAGAATATTTTGCCTTCACAAAAAATTTTATGAATGTTTTTTGTGCTCGTTTTCTATAATTATTTGTTTTGAAGCGTTGTATTGGTGCCGCCATCTTGAATTTTCCAAAAAGGCCATAAACCAGAAAAAACTTCATAAGTATAGCTTGAAAATGAGACCTCATAGAAGTCTCTAGGTTGCGCCAATTTTTGGACAACCGGGGGGTCAAATTTGACAAAGAATGCCCCATATATACAGGGTGTTTGAAATTAACCGCCAAATATTTCGTGTGTGGGTAGAACAGACTATACTAAATCGAAAAGTCCTGTACCATTTTGCGATTGCAATAATAGTTAACGAGATATTAATTTATAAATATATTTAAATTCGCCCGACCTACCGTTAAATGCAAGCGCGCGGCTGGATAGGACCGCCCTGCAAAGCGCGCCGCTCGCGTTCGCCGTCGCTAGGCACGCGACTCATGTCTAGCGACGAACTATTTCTGCTTATAAACAACGCTTGTTATAAACAACGCCTAGCAACGGCGAACGCGCGCGGCGCGCTTTGCTGGGCGGTCCTATCCAGCCGCGCGTTTGCATTTGACGGTGGGCCGGGCGAATTTAAATATTTTTATAAATTAATATCTCGTTAACTATTGACATCAGATTCGTAATCAGCGACCCCGAAAATAAAGCATCAAGCTATAATATAGAATATTTTGCCTTCACAAAAAATTTTATGAATGTTTTTTGTGCTCGTTTTCTATAATTATTTGTTTTGAAGCGTTGTATTGGTGCCGCCATCTTGGATTTTCCAAAAAGGCCATAAACCAGAAAAAACTTCATAAGTATAGCTTCAAAATGAGACCTCATAGAATGAGGTGACCTCATCTCCCGGTTGCGCCAATTTTTGGACAACCGGGGAGTCAAATTTGACAAAGAATGCCCCATCTATATATAAAACCGCGAGTATATATAAAAACAAAACATATTATTATAAAAGATGTATATTATTATAAAAAAAATTAATTTAAAAATTTTGGATATGTTCTAAAATATAAATAGTTTTTTTTATTGTCACTTCCGTTATTATTAAGACTGAAACCCTGAAATCATGAAAAAAATGAATTTTTAACTTTTAACTTTTCAATTACATTTTTTTATTAACTTAACTTTTAATTCAATTAATTTCATTATACATTAACTTGTATCTTAACTAAGTTAAATTTTCAAGGTTGTTAACTTTAACTTAACTTAGTTAAAAAAAAAAGTAACTTACCCAACCCTGTACTAACTTCGATACATTGCACATCCTCCCTCCTCTTCCTTTCCCTCCTCCCTTCCCCACTACTCATCTTTTTCATTTTATTTCACTATCTTGTCGTATAATATGGATTTTTCCCATAAAATATATCGTTTAATTAAATAGTCTTTAAAAATTCTATCTCTAAATATCTAAGAGGTACCATTCTTACACTTTGTTTGGGAAGATCTTGTGATCTTTTGCGTATGTGCACGCTAATTTTCTCGTAATGCCTTGTGGCCACGTTTCCTATGCTTTTGCTTGTATGAAAATGGTTTTCAACAATAATGTAAGGCTCCTTGTGGAATATTTTCTCCTTGAAATGCTTTATTTCGTCATTACACGAAGAAGACGTTACAACGACGATTTGATGAATACAAAACTTAACTTGTACTACTGCACGCAGCGCCAACAGGCACGAACAAAACCGAATGATACCGACGCAGCCCGAGCACAAAAATATTATCATCAGAACATATACATGAAGAAAGCTTCGACCTATAGAAAATCTCATGTGTAGCGTGAACACACTTATTTAACTCTAATTGTATGTATCATTTGTATGTATATATAAACTTGCCTTTTTAAAAAAAGGTAGAAAAAAGCGCTAAGAGTGGTTGCTGCTGGTCAAAAAACCATTTGGGCAAGTTTCACCAACGTCAATTACTTAATCGACTGTGAAACTGACTAATCACATTTGCTGTTTAGTAGAACCATCTTTAAAAACTTACGTGATATTATCCTTATTTACTTAATTTTAATGACAAGTTCCATTTGTATAAAAGATTTGATATCAATAGTGGGCGCCAAGTTAAATTCTAATCTTTAAAAACCAACGTGGCATTATCCTTATTATTTAATTAAATCAATAACATGTATCATTTGTATAAAAGATTTGATATGAATAGTCGGCGCCAAGTTAAATTCTACCAAATTAAAAAGTAAAACACAAGATTAAAAAGTACCTTTAATATTTAACAAGCAATATAGTATTATTATTTAAATTCTACTAAATTAAAAAGTAAAACCCATGTGGTGTACTATC
>NW_017277384.1:0-620 GCF_001594065.2 Cyphomyrmex costatus | reverse complement strand
GCGATTCGCATGCAAGCGGCCATACGTGGCGCCCTCGGTCGTTCACTTACGTTTACCAGAAGTTCTTTGTTCTTATTCTTTTTCTTTTGGTTTTCTCGTGCAGTCAGCACGTGTTATTTTGTACCGCGAGTTACCGCGCATAATAAATTAGTTTTCTCTGACTCGAGCCGAGCGTACGTGATTTTGATCCCGTCCCTCTAACAGGTTATGGGCCCAGGACATTAGAAAAGTCGTGTGATCGGTGGTAGTTCAGTGAATACGCGTAAAACACATTCGACGTTCTTCGGTTCTCGTCGTGCGCGGGAAGGCCGTTAAAGCGGACGATTATAAAAGGGTTCCCCGGCGTGTGCACGCAGAACGAAGTGAGTGCGGTTGACAAAAAGTAACGAGACTGTGTACGGCGAGGTGTACGAAAGGAGTACACGAGACATTATTAGTGGACATATATAAAGTACTTGGCTTGCGCGCGGGAAGCCATCTTGGACGGACGTCGTCGGTCTTCCTTCTCTCGCAAATCGAGCATCTCTCTCACTCCTTCATTGCACGTTGAAATATCGGTTTATCACGATGAATACAAACAGTATAGTGCGTATCGAAGCGCTCGGACGCGACAACTATGA
>NW_017277383.1:0-543 GCF_001594065.2 Cyphomyrmex costatus | reverse complement strand
ACTAAATCTCACGGGTATTGAGTTCCCGATGACGTTGAGTCAAATTAAAAAATTTGAAAATCTTAACGACATTGCCATCAACGTCTACGCCATCGAGGAGGGGATCATATCGATACGACTCGCCGACCAAAAGAGGACCAAGCACGTAAACCTCTTGTAAGTGGAGGATGACGTCGCGGGACATTTTGTGCTGATTAAAGACCTGTCACGTCTAGTAAGCTCGCAAATCAGCAAAAAGGAGCATAAGAAATGCTTCTGTATGTATAATAATAATAATAATAATAATAATAACAATAACAATAGTAATAGTAATAATAGTAATAATAGTAATAATTTTATTTTATTTTATTTTTTTTCAGATGCCTCCACTATTTTAGTTCAAGTGCCAAGTTGGAGCTCCACAGCGTCGACTGCGGAAAATTAAACGATTGTGCAGTAAGGCTACCGAGCGAGGACGACAAGAGGCTCGAGTTTAAGAATCATTGCAGAAAGGAGCGCGTCCCTTTCATGGTCTATGCAGACTTGGAGTGTGCATTGGAGAAA
>NW_017277382.1:0-448 GCF_001594065.2 Cyphomyrmex costatus | reverse complement strand
AGGAGTGAAGATAAAAATCTGCAAAAATTCAGTGATTTTTTTTGAATTTTTTGGAGTCGATTTTTTTTTTTTTTTAATATTAACAAATTTAGACAATAATTATGATTTTTAATATTAATCATTTCAGAAATGGATCTTTTAAAATATACTAGTTCTATGTTTAAAATTGTAGTGTTATCCCAATCCATATCATGTTTGTATTTTAATTGATGTTTACTTATTACTGATTTATTTCTACATTTTTTCAAATCATCCTTATGTTCTTTTAACCGAGTTTTAAATTTTCTTTTTGTTTGTAATACATATGTAATATTACAATCTTTACAATTAATTTTATACACTACATTAGTGTGTTATCAAACTTATTTAATATATCTTTGCCAGTTTTAATGATTTTGTTATTAGTTTTTTTACACTAATCTTTATTATGTCTCTTTCTATCATTCTT
>NW_017277381.1:0-15357 GCF_001594065.2 Cyphomyrmex costatus | reverse complement strand
ATTCTTAACCAATAGTAACGAATTGCTGCTGCAGCGTGCTGCGCATGAAAAAGCACCTTTACTTCGTGCTCTAACCTAAAGTTTTCTGTTAACCAAAGTTTGAATAACCTACGATTTAAACCAAAGTTGGTAGAAACGGGCATAAGCAGAATAAATTTTAAGTTGAACAGTTAACAATGTGTAAATTGTGACAACTGACAACGTTTCCAACATGAGCGAAGAAGTTAAACATTTTTCAGATTTAAAACTAAATTCTTGGCTCCTTGCGCAATGCGAGTCTATGGGTAATTTTCTATAAAAAATAATTTATTAAAAGACTAATAAATGATACTCGATGTTTCATAAAAATCACAATTATTTGGTGATACTCAAGGCAAAACTTTTGCAAAACTGGCAGCTTTACGAAATTGTACAGCTATCATTTGTTTTGTTTCTTTGTAGACTTAAAAAAGCCAACTCCTATTCAGCAGAATTGCATTCCTCGAATATTGATGGGTGAAGATTGCATAGGTTGTGCAAAAACTGGTAGTGGGAAAACTTTGGCATTTGCCTTGCCTATTTTACAAAAATTATGCGAGGATCCATATGGTATATTTGCTCTTGTGTTAACACCAACAAGGGAACTAGCTTTTCAGGTGAAAAATTTTATTTTTGTATTCTATTTCTTTTTCTTATAATATAAATTGTTATATATTTATGAAATATATCAGGATATGTTGGATTATCCTATAATATAGTAAATTTAAATGTTTTGAAATAATAGAGAATAAATCTCATTATGATATTCTGGGATTATTTTAGATTGCTGATCAATTTGCTGCAATTGGCAAGGCTATTAATCTGAAAAAATGTGTAATTGTTGGTGGCATGGATATGATGGAGCAAGGATTAGAATTGTCCAAGCGGCCACATATAGTTGTAGCTACACCAGGTCGCTTGGCAGATCATTTGGACAGCTGCAATACGTTCTCCTTACAGAAGATAAAATTTTTAGTATTGGATGAAGCCGATAGACTTCTCGGTGGCCATTTTGATGAACAATTAAAGACAATATTTGCTGCATTGCCCAAGCAGAAACAAGTGTTATTCTTCAGTGCTACAATGACAGATAGTCTGGATAAAGTGAGGCAATTAGCTTCTGCTGAGGTATATTTCAACAACACAACTGTATGAAGGAATGAAAACCATAGTGATGTAAGTCACTTTAAATTTTTCTGCAATTTTTAATTTCTGATAATGTATAAAGTTTTTTTTGTATTTTCAAATTTTTATCAAAGTCACAATTAATAGATTTACATCATTATAGTTTTTATCCCATCCTTCCCTCTTTATATATTATATTCAATTGATAAGAATAAAACTTTTTATTTAGGTTTTTACATGGCAAGAGAAAGATGACTCTGGTATTGCCACTGTGAAGGAATTGGATCAACGTTACGTATTGTGTCCTAAAGATGTGCTCGATTCATATCTGGTAGAAGTAATTAGGATGTTTCGTACCACGAACAAGGATGGTTCTATCATGATATTCACCAACACTTGCAAGTAAATAACAATTGTTTTCGTTATAATATAAAAGTAATTATACATAGACCTAATAATATATCATTATTTTATTCTATTTAGACACTGTCAATTATTATCTATGACTTTGAATGATGTCGGATTTACAAACGTGGCTCTTCACGCAATGATAAAGCAAAAGGAACGTTTAGCAGCATTAAATAAGTTCAAGTCAAATCATGTACAGATATTGATTGCTACTGATGTCGCGGCGAGAGGTCTGGATATCCCCACAGTACAATTAGTCATTAATCATGTAATACCGAATGTACCAAAAGAATACATTCATAGAGTCGGTAGAACAGCTCGCGCAGGTAAAAACGGTTTAGCGATAAGCTTGATAACTCCAAACGATATAAAGTTGTTGCATGCGATTGAAGATGTCATAGGCATTAAATTAATGGAGTACAAGGTAGACGGTGAGTACATGTTCTGTTTTCGCGTTTTCATGTTTTTTTAAAGTAATTCAAAATTACATCTGATTGTTTCTTAATTGATGCTAGACAAGGAAATCATTACAATTTTGACGCAAATATCAGTGGCAAAACGAGAAGCAGAAATTAAACTGGACGAGACTGATTTTTATGAAAAGAAAATGATCAATAAGCAAAAGAAGTTAATCTTAGAAGAATTGGAAGGAGGCCAATTGCTGGACGAGATAGGTATCGCTAAAGAGGAGAGGGAAAAATGTAGAAAGAAAAGGAAAAGAAAATCGGAATCTCTTGAAAATAAAACAACTATATAAACACACCAATGTACAATAAACAATTAAGTCATATAACTCCTGATACAATAATACAAATAGTTATTAATACAAATATTGTTATTTTTTTATCGTATTGCACCCAAGATATTATAATTTGTATTTAAATAATAAAAACGATCTATACGTGTATAATTACTTTAAAGATAAAATGTATAAAAATATGACTAAGATATTTTTATCGACACAAAATGTTTTCAAAGACATATTTTTTTAACGGTAAATTAATATTAAAATATGTTTTCAAACACACATTTTTTGCCAAACTTGATGTTAATTGTAAAATTTTTTACAAACACCTTTTAAGTTTAAATATATACAAAATCATCTAATATCTATGTATTAGATGATAAACTTAATTCCTGCCGTTTTTTCATCTCCAAAATTGATTTGTTTTGAAGGAAAAAAAAATGTGTGTGAATACCTCAAAATAATTTCCTCCATTTGGCCATTGAAGTAACATTTAACACTTTCGACAGCCTGAAAGAATTTCAGCTGGATTTTCATCGAGCAATTCTTGCAAGTTTTTTTGGCTGTCCAAGACGTTCTTTGTCTCACGTCAAAATCACCGTTTCGAAAGCGTTCAAACCAAACTCTATTGTTCTTTTTGATGGAATTTCATCGCCATACACTTCAGATAATAAACGATGCGTTTCAGCTGCGATTTTCTTGAGGTCAAAGTAGTAAAGGAGCACATGTCGGCAAAATAGTTTGTCACGACTCATTTTCAATCGATTGGAAATTATCTTTGGTGTCGAGAAATATAACTTGTGAGGATTGAATCACTTTCAGCAATATCTAAACTACAAAAAAAACATGTGATTTCATCGTCAAAACTCGCCAGCGTTGGATCTGACACCTCTAGCGAACGGCAAGAATTAAGTTTACCATCTATTAATATTATGCATGTGGCAAGTATTAAGTGTATGAAATGGAATATAATTGAAAAGGCAACTTCATATAAAAAATACAACTACACATGTGAACAAACAGCGCACTTTTGAGATACTTAGAGACGCGCTCTAATCTTGTCTTCGTTTTGTATTAAGCTTAATTTTTGCAAAAAGGCGTAAAGTTCGGCAACATATTCCTTAGGGTACGTATAAAAGTGGGCAACGTGAGGCGACTCTTCAAATATCTTCATGTACGTCTGTAACATAAATGCATATCAATGCTTATTGGACCGCTAAGGCCCGGTTGCGCCAACATTTCTTGATTTTAAGCGAGACTTGAAATCGTATCTATCTCGTTTTAAGTCAAAAGAGAGACAGAGATAGTTTAAATCTCGCTTAAAATCGAAATCACGTTGGTACAATTGGGCCTAAATTTCAAACCGAATGAGACAATGCCACAGCGATCTAAGCTGGATCACGAGTGCTTATAAATAATTGCGTGTAAATTTATGTATTACGAATGTAATTTTTTGATTGCGTGCCGAAATTTTTTTTCCAGACTTGAAACGCAACACTAATAAATGGGTTCGATTCCCGGCCTAGGTAATATTTTTTGCAATAAAAAATTATTTACAGTTTTTAATAGATTATTCAACATTAGTAAGATCGATATAAAATGTGTAAACAGCATCAATAATTGTTAAATTGTTAGTAAATTTAACTCGTAATATTGTGATAGTTTAAAAAAATTTCGGCGCGCAATCGAAAAATTATATTCGTAGTACATAAATCCACACGCAATTATTTAGAAGCACTCGTGATCTAACTTAGATCGTTGTAGCATTATCTCATTCGGTTATAAATGCATATGTTTCTACATGATTCTCTCATGAACCAGCAAACGCGAATCTCATACCTTTATTCCTAAAGATTCCCAAGTATCACGCAGAGCTAAATTACTAGTTACAGCTCCAACAGGATCAGTTTTGCTTACAAACAGTAATGCCGGTACACGTAGTACACCAGCAGCATGAAATACCTGACTGGATCGAATGTAATACTGTGTTGCTTGTTGGTGGAATGTCTTCATGTGATATCTGAAAGTAACGTTGACATTTTATACTCAAAGATAATTTATTTTATTGATATTCTGCCCTCTGTTACTTACTCTACGTATTTTCGTAACATAGACTGCAACATCATGTTTTTCGGGAATACTGCACGAGGAAAACCAATTGCGATATGACTAATGTCAGCTATACTGTCCCACACCTGTCCAACAATTCTGTCTGTAACGTTATTGTACTTGTCCTTGTTATTTTGTATTAAATCCAAAGCTTCACCCCACATGTAACCACCCACTGAAAACCCATGTAATAGAATTTGCTGGTAACTTTCGTTTTGTTTTAAGAAAGTTAACAAATCTGCTGCCACTAGCTGTAAACAAGTTGAAAGTTGCAATTGAACGAAAAATGTAAATAGACTAACAACCACTTTAGGCCGGAATCAGACTACGCATTGAAGATTGAAAGATTGAAGTTTGATCAATCAAAATAAAAGGACTCAAAATTTCTTTGCCCTCATTGGTAAAATTTTAATCTTTAATCTTTGATCTCAATCTTCAATGTATAGTCTGATTCCAACCTTAGACATTATCATTGCGTAACCTTTTCATTATATAGACATGTACAACACTGTCAAGAATTACAGAATAAAAAATAAATTAAACTTGTCATATACACACTTACTCTAGAACCTTTCGCAGGCCACATAAGTTGCCAAGGCGTAAGGGATACCACCACCACATCAAATCCTTGTTCCATATACAAATTGACAAACTTCATGACATGTCGTCGCTCCGATAATAGCCAAGTCAGAATAACTAATAATGGACGATTATTTATCACATTTAGATTCTGAGTAATGTTTTTAGATGGAATAATACGATTATTTTGTGTAAGAAATTCAATATTCTTCGAGACATGATGCGAGGATATTGTGCGTGTCAATTGGCCAATATTCTGAAAAAAAATAGGTAAACATGATGAGAGAGAGATAGAGAGAGAAGTACATGATTATAATTATGTACATCTAAGTGACATTGTGTGCTTTCCAACAAGCGACATAGTACAACAGTGATCGTCTCATCCTTGTTTATCATTGGCGAACAACAATAAGGATGTCATAATACACTTGTCACACCGTGTTATCTGTGTCACTTGTCGGAAAGCACACATTATCATTAAGGCATCTCCAGATGATATGGCCAACATACGCCACTTTAGCAAATTTCATACACATATATGACATACATAATTATCTATATTATATGTAGAGGAAAGCCCCTATTATGAGATAGCGGCGTTTCTGCTAAACTAATAAATGCTATCTGTTGATTCTACCATGAAATTATTGCTCTTGGATTGAAAACTATTTAGTGGAAAATTCATTGTTAGATCATGCCTACAGTAATTGTGAAATAAAATTTTAGAATTTGAATGTTTTCAAGTTTTATTGAGATAAGCCTTTAATCTTTGTTTATTATTTAATAAGTAATTATTTGGCAATAAATTCTTCATGTAGTAATAGAGTAAGATCGTACTGATAGAAAACTACGGAATATGTTGAATTGTTTAATTAAAGAAGTTAGATTTGATGATCGTAAAACTGTAAGACGTGATATTCGTAATATGAGGTACTCAGGATATTTCTAATAGAAAATAATCTATACTTCTGTGTCTGATACTTGAAGGTCTGTTTCTGCAATACTTCGATCCAATTACTACTGAAGACAAATCCTGAGTATAATGCATCACATGCTCAATTTACGCGCACAGGCTGTACTCGTTGGTATTTTAGAAAAATCAAATAAAGTTTTCTTAATTCTAATACTGATGTACTTTGTGCTTTATTATCGATTTCTCGGGGTATCTCATATTAGGAGCACAATTTTTTGACTTTGCGATTTGTTCACCTTTTACATTTCTTTAATTAAGAAATAAAATAAAATTTGAATTAAACTTTACATAACACTATCTTAAAGCTTATTAAATTCTCTTCAAAATGACCTATTATTTCTTAAAACTCTGCCTACAAACTTCTAGCATTTACTTCAAGTAAACTCAGTATCTATTAATAGGAGCCTTTCCTCTAGTCAATATTCAGCAAATGTGTGTAAAGTTGGCATACACATTGGCCGTATCATCTGGAAGTGTCTTCACAATTACAAATGAGAGGATACATTACCAAGTATGGGTTACGTTTTAATAGCTGTGACTGCACGCACAAGCTAATCTGTCTTCCCGAAAAAGTATTGCATAAAGCTCTAACCATCATTGTGATAAAGGATTTTTCGTCTTTTTCATATATCTACAAAATAACAAAATGTAAGAAATTAAATATTAATTATTTCCGTAATAAAATTTCTTCATTTGAATGACACGATTAAAGATCAGATTTGTAAAAAATCTCAGTTTACAATCAATATTATAATTAGTAATTATATTAACTTGCTGTCAATATTTACCAATTGATTCTCTTTACAAATTCCACCTCGGTCAACTCAACCGAAAACCACTGTGTGTTATAGTTTAGTGATTCTGCTGATTTTCTGATATATAATGAACGATCCCCTTAGGATTGATTTGTCACTTATATGTCATATAATTATCTCATCTTTTAATTTCCCACGTCTTTCCCTTTTCCTTTACCGCGTCGGGTTTTGAAAAAGATTAAATTTCACTTAAGTCAACCGACTTGCACTCGCACTGTGATCGCAAACGTGTTATTCGAATTCGAATGAAGTAACGCTCACTGTCGCTAACTTGCGGATGACAACTGACACGAGGTCAACTGGTTGAACTGATGGATCGCGTTCAACGGACACAATAATTGAGTGAGCGCTCATTATTGCCCGATGATTGGAGTAGAGTCGTATAGACTTTTAGATACATGATAAATCTAGAAGAATATACCAATGGAAAAAAAAAAAAAACGAGCACTCACTCAATATCGTGTCTGCCGAACGCGCCTCGGATTGCCGAAATTATGGACACGTCATTAAACTCGTTCACGCACACACGTACGCGCGAGTATTTGCGAAGAGGACACGTGCACGCTCGGTGAATAGGAAAAATTTATACGTGCGATTTATCATAAATCGTTACACAATATTCGCGTAAAGTCCAAGGTTCTACGGCTGCAGCGTCTGGCGGCGATAAAGCGCCACAAAACAAGCGTTTATCGAACTTATCTATCACAATGCAACGAAGTTCCGGTATCAATATCCCTGTCAAACCCCCGACGTGCGCAACCTTAGGTTGCTCCGAACGAACATCGTCTGGTACGACGGAATCGGACGGATCTCCTCGGACGGGTTCGCACTTCGCCATGAGACGCGAACCACACACACACACGCGCGGCACGCGCAGGGCCGGGTTAAGGGGGGGAGGGCTAAGGGGGCTATAGCCCCGGGCCCCTTAGCTTAAAATTGTATTTATTGTTGAAAGTAAGCAATCAAATACAAATAAATAATTAAAAATATTACAATTAATTTTGCATTCCTCGTACAATGAAACATATCGTGTACAGACAATATTCAATAAAAGAAAGTACAACGAGGAATATAAATTAGCTTGTCCAGATGTAGAAATTAATGATTTAATCAATGAATTTGCGTGCACTAAATCAAGGAAAAAAAAAAAATGTTGTAAGTGCTACAACTTTAATAAAATGTGAATTATCTTCACGTGTTTATTCTTCAACATCCAGAACTTACTTGTATATCTTTTAAGCAGAATTAAAACGACTCAAATTACAAAAGTCAAACAACAACCACGTTTCTTAAATAGAAATTGCAAAGTATATATGTTTTTTGCATTTCATTTATTGTTATTCAATATCTATTATTCAATAAATAGTTTCTAATGAAAATAGGTATTTACCATCTATACTATTATAAAACAATTCTTACGAATGAAGGGGGCCACAAATATCTTAAGCCGGCTCTGCGCATAGCGCCCGTGCGACCGGATCTCGTTATTTTTTCCCCGGGGGTGCGTGAACGGCGCGCGCGCACTTCCTCGTCTACGCTCACGACGAACGAATAAGCTCGTTCTCATTAGAAGATTAGAAAGTTAATTCTACGCGCGTGATGTAATACGAAAAACAACGGAATAAAAAAAAAAATCAGAATGCACGTGTAACAAATCCTATATTATAATGCAAAGTGCACATCGCAAAAAATTATAGTGAAAAACGCGCGAATTATATTAGACCGTCGGATGGACTTTTAAATGATGAATAAAAGCGGAAGAGAAGAAAAGAGCACATGCCACGTGAAGTACGCTGAATGGTGTATTTCAAATGAACGGCCCTTCTTATTCGCGCTCATTTTTTACGCGATCAAATGAAACACAGTTTGCAGTATTCTTGTAGAAAGCGAAAACGAATGCGAGAGGGTGGAAATTTTTATCGTAAAAGAATCATATATTTTGATGAAAGGCAAAATATTCAAACATTTCAGTCTTGTGTGCATCTTTTTAAATAATAATTAAAACGTGCAAGATCTATTTAAAAGCGAATAACATATGTGTTACATTTAAATTCTATTAATATTTTTATTTGACAAAATTTATATGTGATGTCCGAAAAGCTATTAGGCGAAAATTAACAGGCTGATATTAGATTGCTATTGATTAATTATGTGAAGATGTAGTTTTTATGGAACAATAAGTATGTGATTGTATTTTACGCACATAATATGATCAATCAAAAACAAATTGAAAAGACAAGAAACGACAAACCAGCAATATATGCAGCTATCTGTATAATGTACTATATATTTGATAAGTGATTAATTGCTGCAGTTTATTATACTAACATTGATACTAATGAGATAATAAAGGTATTGAATGAAGTATTGAACGTGACAATCACGATCGCGTTTATATTTTTTAATTATAATTAAATGCAATTCTACATCAGCATTATATAATGCCAATGTAAAAGTGTTCGCAGAAATATAAATTCTTGACTACTTAAAATTTTACAATATTTACTGTTTTAAATTTTAACCGACAAACGATCTGAAATCAGTTAACTCTTAGACGTGTGATGAAGACGATCAAATGTACATCGATGTGATCTTTATAAAAAAAAATTTTATTAAGATGGACTTTGTAAATCGTGATTTTCTTATACACATTATGTAAATTGTGGTCCATAGCTTCAACATGGTTTTTTTCTTTTTCTTGTGTGTTTGAGGTGCGTCACCGTTTTTTTTTTTTTAGATTGGTTGAATTAATAGTGGAATATTTTCATTGACAAGATTGTACATCAAATCTGCCAATTTGATGGTGGCATTCTCTCGATCACATAAGGATGAAGTTATACTTTGTATGCTGAGGATGACTCCAAAGAAGAGTCGAAACGTTCAGAGATAATTTTTTAATTTACCAATAAACGGATTACAACTCACCACTAACCGAGTTGACTCTCATTTGCCTGTTCTTGGGAACACTTTACATCGTTCCTTTAAAGAAGAGAGTCCGTAAGAAGATTACATTTTATTGAATTTGAATAAATTCTTGAAGCGTCTGTTTAAAGTATTGTACTTAATCGAGATGCGATGCTACAAAATCTTACTTAATTCTGATTAGAACCATATAATGTAATCCTTATTATACATTTTATGTTCTAATATTTCCATATAATTTTTATTTCCAATAAAAAAATTTTAATGTAAGTTGCACGTAAACACGATGTCATTGTCGCAGCTGATAAACGCGAAAAAAACCACATTCAAGAATTCGTTCGCGATCGCTCTCTTCCTAAAAATTGCAACAAAGTAAAACAAAGAAAGCCATAAAAGGCTTAGCTCACTTGACTCGTACGCGATTCAATCGTCCTTGATCGTTGTTCACGACCGGGTCAATGATCGTGAAGGAAGGAAAAAGACATTGAATTTACTTGTCACGTCACACAGCTATATCAATATTTTTCTCACGCATTCCTGCATTGTCGAACGACAAAAACCGATGACGATCCGAGGGAATTGGTGATTTATTCGCAAATTACTTACGGCGCAAACTCAGGTCGTTTTACGATCCACCAGTCGACGAGCTAGACTCGAACAGGCAACCAGACAGCTTTTGTCGCATGCCTGAGTTACTTAACACGTGAACGCGGCAATCGCCTGCATTTTGTACTTGAGCTCATCGCTGCATGGCTCGTGCATCATTATTATATTTCTTCGAGGTAGTCTTTGTATGCAATATTTCGCTAAACAGATTTTGAGTCATCAATGACATTGCGATTTTCAGATACCCCGGTCGACATATGCATAACATACATGTGTACTGCTTTGTCATAGAATTTAATTAAAATTTCTAATCGGAACTTGTTCAAGATCTCCAACAAATAACACATATATAGTTTTATTTTATCATATCTTTATAATAATATTAGATATTTTATCTTGCTCTTTTATAAGTGTTGTAATCTCGAACATAAAGATAAAAAAAGGATTTATGTTTCGATTCCAAAATCATTTAACACAATTGCAATATAGGACTCTTATTGAATGGATACCAATCTTTATCTATTATAATACCCATATTTTCTAGCAATGTATTAAAAGAAATGTCATGTTTTCAAACGAATTTACTACGGTCCTATTCTTTATAGAAAGACACTTTCTATATCGTGCGATTACGTAAAAGTTACTATCGCGTATAAATATTTATTTTTTCTCTCTCTCCGACTGAAGAGAAAAAGAAGAAAGATAAACCGTGCATAAGTATAGTTAAAAAATAACCTTCATATCAACGGAAAGAGAGGCGGGAATGTTACAGATTGTACATAATTTGACACAGATTGCATATAATTTTGATGTAGTACATCCGTTGCTCACGAAACGGATATAATCGATTTTTAGATGTTCGAAAACATTAGTTTTCTATAGTCTAATTTCAAAAAACCGATTTGGCTACAACTATTTAATGTAAATATTTTAATCATTTTAAAAGAGAAACTATTTTCAGGATTATTTTTGTATATATACTTCTTTCATAAAGAAGCATTCGGCGATCGAATCGTCTAAAAATTCACTGAGACTGAAAATTGTAATTATATATACTGTATACGATATATTATGTTTTAATTATACATACGCATATATACATACATTATATTATCCAGACAGCATTCCAACAATATTATAACAATATTACATTTGAGCTATACATTGCAAGTTGTTACAATTGTTATTGCCAAAGTGCTGCGTGGATATATAATTACTATACTTTTATATGTATAAAACACGTGTTCTTTGAAAAACTTATTTACGTGCAACAAAGACAAAATACCACGCACGTTCCAGATAGAAAACATCTTACGTGCAGTTAACTGTACATTAGTGCGTAAAGGACCGTGTTAAATAACTTTAATAAGCTCCCGACAGGGCTCAATTGATACGCTCGCGTGCAAAGAAGCGCTTCTACATCAAGAAGACTTAACTGTTGCGTTAAAGTAGCCAGCACGAATGGCATCAATAAACAAAGAAGAATAGAGCTTTATCTATTATTTACGCACGTACTCTCCACATTTAAGGAAAGATGAAAATTTTTACGTTATCATTAAAGAAACAATGGGGAAAAAAAGATAATAAATTAATACCGATACCATTACCGATTTTATTTCAGAGGCCTTCCTGAGATATAATAGTGTTTTTGTCAAGCTTTTATGAATATATTGATACGATATATTCTGCTGTGTACTACAAAAAGTAACCTTTTAAGAACAAATAAACATTCTACCTTGAAAATAATAAACGTAATGAGAAAAATGATGATAATGGTATCTGTAGCAATAGCAAATTCGATTCACTTGCACTAGTCACTGTTCTGATTATGCTGAAAGCTGCTACATATGTAGTTAGTTGAATGTTAAAAACATAATACAAACATTTTCATTGATAAAATTATCGTCAATGTTTTAAATGCATTTGTAATATTTATATTTTATTAAATAAAATATAACTGTTTGTATTATGCTCTTTTCCATTTGGATATCTCCATACATGGCAGTCTTGTTTTTACAGCACTGGAACTGAGTCAGTGCATGTCTATCGAAACTGCTCTTTATGATACAACAGACTACAAAAGGCTTCAACTTTTTATATGATGTCTGCGGCAGTTTAAAGGATTCAGCACATCGATCGATTTCGCGCAATTAAGAAACTATATCAGTTCAGCACACGTTAAATAAAGAGATATATTTCTTCAGTTTTTATAAATTCCAGCAATAAGCCCAGTTGCACGAGATCGATCGATTTCGAATTTTCTGTTAAAATAATGATTTACGATCTATTAAATCAAATATAATTTGACATAATATATCGTCATAGCGAAATCAACTTCACGAGCACAACAAACAGAAATGACTGATGTGGGATACATATACAGACCCGACATTTGTGGTAGCCACGCGAAGGATTTTATTACAGGTATATGCTATTTAAATATTAAACGATACTTATATATACGTGTAAATTACGCTTGGACACGACATCGACATAGATTTGTTGGAACATCGTTACGTTAGTGACAAAATACCGAGTAGAGTAAGTAGCGTGTAAAGATAGTAATCGATATATAACAACTATTCTAAGTTTTTCCCTTACGAAAGAAATGCTAAAAACACATTTGGTCTAAACGAAGGCTCTTGACTCGGATCTTTGTCTTACATTTCTACGCTACATGTACCTGCTCTCTGCAACCTAGATATAGATTTCGACCGCTGCACAACGCAGAGAAGTCGTCGTCTCTATGTGTATGAGAGTAGCTTTAATGATTTTTTTTACCGTAACGTCGCGGGAACGTCAGATTTTGCAATAACTTATTTACAATCTGCAGAGACAGTCGTATCATACACGCGTGCTTATTTACGATTTATCGCGAACATAATTCGTACATTGCGGCTTTCGCAAATATAAACAACAGGCAACGATTTGTTAAATCAATGACATAATTATACAGAAGATGATCTTACACATGACGTGTCATGTCTGATTTTCTGTTGCGCACCATATAACAATGAATCTCTCTCGTTACAGCTAATCTGATATACCACCTGCAACTTAGCAGTATCTTCTTTACAAGCCATTAATAATAAATTACTTAAGTTTACATCATATAAAACACACATATGTATGCCTGTGTATAAATAGCTTTTATGCAGTTTCTTCCAGTATGATATAAGGAATTTAATCGTCACGGAGATAAACAGAAGAGACGTAAAAATAAAAATCATAATTGCATTTTTCGTCACAGATGGATATACAAGATCGAAATGCAAAATATTAAATATATTGTGCGTATGACACTTGATGTAAAAGATATAGTAGAATAATTCTAATGATCTGCATGAACACAAAAGGACAATTTTTCTTCAATACAAATATATATATATATATAATGTATATATGTATATATCGCGTTTTATTTCCTATTCTTTCACTGATTGGTACAATAGACTGCCAAATTTATTATAGCATGCGCAGTGTGGCCCCTCGCATAAGAGTGTAAGAGATATTTTCTTTTTCCTGACTATATATATCATCCTGACTATATATCATAATTCTAGATTCGAATAAATTCGATCTTATGGTCGATCGGTCGTTCACTTTTTTTTACGCCGAAGTGACTGACATAAAAAAATATATCCAGCCACCTTCCCCATCCAGTTGAATAGCTATAAAATTACATCTCTTCATACGTGTATGTAGACGTTCAGAATCTCTAAGTCACACTTTCCTCGTACCATTAATGTAGATTTCATTAACATCGATAAGTTTCGTAATTCTTATCGATTACGCTAATTCTTCTAGATTTATTTCCTACAATTTCATGGCCACGTAACATTATTCACTCGTGAATTTACAGATAACTTTCTTTCCTTGATCTCAATGGACGAAGGTGAACGCTTCTGATCAGCCCTTTTGCAACATCATTGTAACATAAATTGTTGTTTTTTTAGCATTTGTTTTTAATTTTAATGAAGACGACGAAATTCTTCATATCGTAAGATTTCGCAGATGTTATATAATTATTACTTATTACATTTGTAACATTTCGTTAGTTAGATAGGAACGTAATGTAGAACTAATAAATGTTACAGTGCACAGTTCAATTTCATCAGTTATACATATTTCATCGATAAAATTAATGATAAAAATTCTGATTAGAAATTTTATAGCCAATACTTTTTCTTTTGTTCCCTAAAAATAAAAATCTTTTTGAGATTTTTATCTCTTTAGGACTTTCGTCTTTACAATATACTTTGTGCAATATTCTCTGTATCTCTGTGTTATAATATTATTCATTGTACATCGGATTTTTTAATCAAATAACGGAACATCTGCAAACTCCTATGATATCAAGTTACAATAAAATTACATACAAGTGTGCCATTAAATATTTATAATCAATATAAATATATATATATGTATATATATATTTTCGGGATATATATGTACATGTATACATACGTGTACACAGTTGGAAAAATATGTTAAATTTAACATAATATGAGTATGTTAAATGGTAACACGGATACTATGTTAATATTTCAACAAAAATGGAATGTAATCTTGAATAAAACTTGAAGAAAGCTATGTGTACAATCAACATAATTATTATGTCAAAATTAACATATAACATTTGTTATATGTCAACAAATCTAAAAAGATGATTCGTCTAACAACACAACTGCCCATTCCTGTTATAGAGTTTGGCCCCTTGTGGAGCAACGAGAGATGTGTGATCTGCCGCGGTGTTTCGTCCCGACTTGCACTACTGGACTCGTCAGTAAGGCATTGTAGTGGGAGCCTACCTTAGACGCCTAGGGGAGTTTTTAAGATAGAGGTTCTATGAAGGGAGGTTCTGTATAAATGGATTTTGCGTATCTCGAATACTTGCGAGCAGCTCTGGAGAACCACTCGACCGTGACGGACGCGTTTCGGATCGGGTGCTTTCATGGTGGAATAAAAATAGAGGTGAGCTCGTCAGGTACACTAAGTTTTGATTCGTTCTGCGCACATATGGCGTTGGAACAAGTCGCCTTCCATATTGGAAAATA
>NW_017277380.1:0-230 GCF_001594065.2 Cyphomyrmex costatus | reverse complement strand
AAAAGCGCAAACATATTCTTAAAGTTAAAATTTATCGAATTAATTCTGCGAATCCATCTTCACCACATCCAACTATTGTTGCTCTAGCGATTAGTAGATCGTAAGAAAAAAGTCAGCTATAAAAATTATGTAGATATGACAAGCTTTAGGATAAAAAAAAAATTTTTTTAAATCCATCAAGAAAATTGTACGTTAACAAAAATTGTAACAATATCAAACCTTTGGAGATG
>NW_017277379.1:0-485 GCF_001594065.2 Cyphomyrmex costatus | reverse complement strand
TAAGTTTATATGGTATATACATACAAAAGATACATGTCATTAGAATTAAATAAGTGTATAAGGTAATGTACACCTTATATTTCATTACTTTCTTAGAGAGAGGTATGTCATAATGTACACCTTATATTTCATTACGTTCTTAGAGAGAGATATGTCAATTTAATTTTATTTTATTAAAAAAGTTAAGTTTATGTACAATTGTAGAATTTAACTTGGTAAAGATAGTATTGCATGGGTTCCAGTTTACATCATGGTCTATTAAACAGCAAATATAATTAGTTTATTCTACAGCCGATTAAGTAATTGGGGTTGGTGAAACTGGCCCAAACGGTTTTTTTATCAAAAGCACGCACTCTTAGCGCATTTTCTACCTTTTTTAAAAAGGTAAATTTTTTAGTTTTTTTTTCGTTATTAAATACATGTGCTTGTTATATATTCTTGCTAATATTTTTCTGTAAAAATAATATAGAAATATCTTTAGCACC
>NW_017277378.1:0-526 GCF_001594065.2 Cyphomyrmex costatus | reverse complement strand
TTCGAATCCGTGATCAAAATTAGGAAAATCCAAATGGCTGATCCAAAATGGCGGACGGAAAGTATTGCAAAATACATAAAAATTTAAAAATTTCGGCGAAATTAAGTAAATGGGGGTTACCGCGAACGCTGATTTTGATTCCGTGTTCCAAATTTTTAAATTCAATATGGCAGACGGAAATGTTGCGGAAATCAATAAGATTTTCCGAATATGACGAATTTAATAAGACGCAAAGAAATGTAATTATAATTTAAAGCTTAATCGACTATGCTTTGGTGTAAATTTTGTAAGAGAAAATTATATGGTCGTTCAAAAAAAAAAGAATTGCGCGCGTAGCGCTCTGTGAAGTTGGCACACCTAAATGCGAATATTGGTAATATCATTATTGCATTCGTTTGTCCACTGTTTGTCCACGTTTGTCCACCCGTTATTTTCTTTAGTCCACCCCGCAAAAAAAGGTTACACACAAAAAAAATTGTAACATCCCCAAGTGATAATTTTTCATAATTATGTACGGGTATCGTTT
>NW_017277377.1:0-593 GCF_001594065.2 Cyphomyrmex costatus | reverse complement strand
GAATTGCAGTCAGATCCACGTCGCGCCGACGTCTTATTGCTAACTAATAGTTGCATCATTGACGTCGGATCGACGTCGTCGTGACTTTTTTGTGTTGCTTGGGCAGGTAAAATGCGCGCGCTTGTTTAGTTATTTTAGCATACCAATGACTTTTATAATGATTTAATTAGATTATTAATGTTATTAAACATTATTGAGACAATACGATCTAATAAAATTTAATTAATAATTAAATTTTCTTCTATTAAATATTTTCAGGTAAATATTTTCAAAAGTCGTCAAAATAATTATTATCTAATTATTACATAAATTCTGAAAGAGATATTGCAGTTTAAGGAAAATTTATATTACAGACACAATACGAATGTCATGACAGAATTTCATAGTACGGCAAAGACACAGAAATTGCAACTATGGGTTGTGCTTGTGTCAGTTAATTAGATCTAATATTATTATGTATCGTTGTTATTATATTGAATAAAGTAAATTATATTACTATTATCCTAATATACGTATATATGTATCCCATAAAAAAACCTTTTTTTAAAAAAAGAAAAAAACGTACGCCAAGTGCATATAAAAGATACTGAACT
>NW_017277376.1:0-309 GCF_001594065.2 Cyphomyrmex costatus | reverse complement strand
TATCTTTAAAAGTGAACAATGATGAACCATCGCCTTATTTTTTTTTATTATTTCCTTTTATTTTCTTTCTGTTTGTGTCTTGTCTAAACGCGCGTAGTGTAAGTGCTATCAGGTGCGAGCGATAATTCTCCTCCAGTGAGTAGCATTTTTCCCCTCAACGATTTGCAAGCAAACGGAGTTTGAGCGCTGCCACATTCAGTTGCTCGATTCCGTGCCCCCTTTTTTTTTATGCTGCTCATTGGTCGCAAAAGCTCTATAACGAAGTGAATACATAGAATTATGTAGAAATGTAGAATTTTTCTTCTTTAA
>NW_017277375.1:0-577 GCF_001594065.2 Cyphomyrmex costatus | reverse complement strand
TTTTTGTAAAACAATTATTTATATATATATACAATTATTTATATATATTTATAAATCCTGTCGGTGCCGCCGGCACGTACGCTGTCGGTGCCGCTGGCACGTACGCTGTCGGTGCCGCCGGCACGTACGCTGTCGGTGCCATCGGTACGTACGCTGGCGGAGCCGCCGGCACATACGCTGTCGGTGCCGGTGCCGGTGCCATCGGCATATACGCTGTCGGTGCCGGTGCCGGTGCCGGTGCCGCAGGCACATACGCTGTCGGTGCTGGTGCCGGTGCCGCCGGCACATACGCTGTCGGTGCTGGTGCCGGTGCTGCCGGCACATATGCTGTCGGTGCCGGTGCCGGTGCCGGTGCTGCCGGGACATACGCTGTCGGTGCCGGTATGTACTCCAAAGATGTAGAATCATATCTTCTGTATGCCGGAGGTATGTACACATCCTCCGGCATACAGAAGCCAGCGTTATACTTCCGTTTCTTTTCTTTTCTCCTTTCCTTCTGGAGAACGCGATGGATCGCTTGATTGATTTGCTAGAAAAAAATTTCGATATTACGTATTAGTATATAATTATTTTAGAA
>NW_017277374.1:64682-72056 GCF_001594065.2 Cyphomyrmex costatus | reverse complement strand
TATACTCATTCAGGATATCATGATACATTTGGTATAAAAAGTATTATACATATATATTCACAGTATATGTTGAAAATGTTCTTTCTTATTTACCAATCGATTTTATGCAAAACAACTCTTCATTGAAATTTTTCTGTAATAATATGCGAATTTATATTACAATATTTATTATAATATATATATTACTTATTACGCTCATATTTTTATAAATGTAAGTACATTAACATTAAAAGTTTGTAGTTCTTTTAGAAGTATTACCAACAATTCTTCTCAACAATTCACTTTTGTATCTTGCATTGCCGTGTGATAAGTATTCGTTATTAGTAAAAAAATTACACAGTATCTAATAATCACTATTTTCCGAATTTTAGACCCTATTCTATTTCTATCCTGTGTAGACAGCGTTTTTATAAGTACCTTGAAACGAAGGGTAGTTATTCATAATTTGATACGATCAACGAATAAAGATGGAAATAGCAAAAATGTAAGTCCATGACAGAAAACTGTAACATGCGAAAACTATTAAAATATAGATGCGATAAAAAGTGAACATGAAATTTCATTAATAATATTTTAGAGTTTAAAATCACTTATTTCAACACAAAATATTTTTTAAAATTGTAAATAATAATGACTCTCAATAATTAATAATAATAGAAGTTGAATAAGCTACGATTCTAAGCTAGGATATAAGATGCCCTTTAATATAAACAAAATGTAAAATACAAAAGTTACAGATGTTAAAATTCAAAAGTTAAATACAAACTTTTGTATTTTACATTTTGTTTATCATGTATTATACTTATAATAACTTATATAACGCTATAAATATTTATATATAACGTTTATCGTATTATACTTTTAATTTACAGTTATGAACTGATGATGACCCGATAAGGGTAAAAACGTTTGTAACTTTTGTATTTTACATTTGTTTCTGTTATAAAGCAGCTTACATTCTAACTTAGACTCGTAGTGTACTTAATTTCTATGGTTTTAAATATTTTATTTTTTTTTATTTATTTATATATTTATAGTCAAATATAAAACTAGACAAAAAAAACAAAAATTCATCTATATACCTTTTTTATTAAATATAATGTTAATATAATTCCTAATCTAATATTTAGATTTGGCGACAATAGTGTAAACTTTCTAATTAATGGAGCACCATATTCAAGTACGTATTGTTTGTAATCAATGTGTAATTAAGGAAATGAAAATTTTTTATTGTATCATTTAAAATCAAAGTAACATAGAAGCAAGTTAAAGAAATCAATTTTAAATATGGTAACAAATTTAATCACAGATCATGGTATAATGGTAAGATGGTTTAATAGTAAGATAACATTCAATACAACAGTTAATCATATAAATAACATACAGCAAAATTATAAAACATAATTATAAAACTTTAACCGTAATTGTAACTTTTAGAAATAAAAAATAATATGTACGTTAAGAAAAAATTTTACGAGTCGCTATTATAAAATTGTAAAACCGCTTCCAGTATTCAATAACAGTATACCCGCTGACACGTCTCTACTCGTGTTTATCCGCGAATATGCGAAACTTCGAGGCACTAAAGCGATGTGTTATGAAGGTGATTGCGGTGCCTGTATTGTAAATGTAAACGTCAAGAACAAAAGGATCGCTGTGAATTCATGTCTTGTACCAGTACTGATCTGTGATGGGTATGTATGTATTTATATTAAAGAGAAAAAAAACAATCCATCTTAATTTCTAAGAAAGTGTTATGAATTTATGTAATGACGAAGCTATAGTCTGCGATAAAAAAAATTCATCATCGAAACGTTAAAATTTTTTTCTTACACATTCACATATATTTATTTTATATTTTATGCTATTTTCTTAATTTCTGAGTATACCGAGGATATATAAATATTAACTATTTTTTCATTCAATATTTTGTTACAGATGGGATATTTATACGATTGAAGGTATAGGAAACAAGTTAAACGGTTATCATACGATTCAAGTTGTGCTTGCTGACATGAATGGTTCGCAATGTGGATATTGCTCACCTGGCATGGTGATGAATTTGTATAGGTACAAAATATGAATTAATTTCTAATATGAAAAGAATGTTATATTTTATATATATATCTTTATGCTTTTCTGCTTTGCAGTCTCGAGTTTAAAAAAGGTATGACTATGAAGCAGATTGAAAATTCATTTGGTGGCAACATTTGTCGATGCACTGGATATCGCGCAATTTTGGAGGGTTTTAAGAAATTTGCCTCCGATGCTGCTTCAATGGATTCGAAGGCCGTACTCGACATTGAGGTAATTATGAAAAAATTTTCCTTCTTGTTTCCAAGTTTAATCATTATTTTAATTTACGTTTCTTTCAATTTTATTTTATATATGTTCACAAAAATATTTGATTTTGTTATTACAGCAAGGACCATTTAACTTTACTACTAATTGCATTGTTCCTATCTGAATGTAAATATAATAAAATATGCTTTACAGGAGTTACATAAGACTAAAGTTTTCCATCCCCTGCAAAATTTGTATCCCCGTTTGTATCCCCACAAAATGCCATGTGTACGTACTTGCTACGATAAGCAGCATTTTGATGGAATCACAATGTTGAGCATAAAATTAGAGGACGCGTACTTTTACAAAGTTACGACAGTCGAGGCTCTATTTGAGTTATTAAAAAGCAATCCACAGGCAACGTATATATTGAATGGAGGAAATACTGCACATGGTAATTTTTCTATATTAGATTATACGATCACACGTAAATATAGTATATACATAATAAACGCTGAGGCTGTAACAAAGTTGTAAAAATCAAATTTTTCTACTCTATAATATAACTTCAATGTTTTGTTATTAAAAACATGCACCGACATTATCAAATTGTTTATCTTAAAAGGTATCGAAAAATGTACCTCTCCTCAACTCTGCTACTGTCAGTCTTGACATGAATATATAACATTGTGGAAATTTAATTTGCAGGTATTTATCGTTCGGGCAAGAGAGATATGTACATTGATATAAACAACATTCCAGACATGAGTAACATTACAAAAACTGATTCGACTTTGGTGCTAGGAGGAAATGTAACCCTTACCATAGCAATGCAGACATTTACAAAATATTCAAAAGAAAGCGGATTTAAATATCTACATCAATTGAAAAAGCACATGAAAATGATCGCAAATGTTCCCGTACGAAATATTGGCACCATAGCAGGGAATTTAATGTTAAAATACGAGCACAAAGAGTACCCATCCGATTTGTTTTTGATATTACAGACTATCGGTACTCAAGTACACATCCTGGAAAGTCCCTCTCAGAAGCAAAGTATATATCTGTGGGAATTTTTGAATCTTGACATGCACCATAAAGTCATTTATAGCGTTGTATTACCACGGCTTACTGATCAACACATATACAGATTCTATAAGATCATGCCTAGAGCCCAGAATGCTCGCGCTCACGTCAACGCAGGCTTTCTTTTCAAACTCGATACCGACGGCAAAGTAACAGAACTTTTTTAATTGTTTATATTACGTTATCATTAACTAATCACTCACATTTTAATTTTTCAAGTATCATTTGTTTACAATTATAATATTTTTCAATAAGGTTTTGGAATTACCTAACATTATCTTTGGTGGCATCAATAAGGATTTTCATCACGCAAGTCGCACGGAGGTTCTATCAGTGGGAAAAAAATTATTTGCCCAGCAAGATTTAAAGTCACTGTTAGAAATGTTATCTGAGGAACTACAACCTGATCATATGCTACCGAATTACTCACCGGAATTTCGCAAGACTCTTGCCATAGGATTATTTTACAAGTTTATGTTAAGCATCAAACCGGAGGTGAACCATTTTTATCGTGATGGAGGCACGTTATTAAAACGAAGTCTCTCTTCAGGTACTCATAATAAAATGGTGTTTATAATATTTTTTTTTTATATTTCTATTATAAAAATTTTTATAAATCTCTGCCATTCATATACATAATGATATATTTATAAGGCGATAACTAAAAAGATATAAATTTCGCAAGCAAATGGAATGCATTTATGAACAACATAACATTTCCATTAGGGATTTAAAACCTTTCGGTGCGAAAGTTGTATATAAATTATTTGCAAAAGAGAATTCAAATCCAGAATAAGTATGTTTGCAGTAAACATCATTAGGAAGTACATTCCGGTTGTTTCCGAATCGTATTCTAATCTTTTCATGTATGCATATTACAATTCAATCTCTTACTGTGTCAGAAAATCATGCCCTTGTAGAAAAGTACTACTGTGCACTAGGAACATTGTGAGGCACTACTGTACTACTACACCAGCGCAGTAGTGGTGTAGTGTAGTAGTACAGTAGTGCTGAGTAGTGCTGTAGTATAGTTGAGCCTCAAAATACTCCTAGTGCTCAATAATACTTTTCTACAAGGGTGTAACCATTACTCATTATGCACTTATAAGTTTATTGGTAGTATAGAACAAGCCTTCCCTATATTTTTATTTAATAACTCTCTTAATGATATTGTTGATTTTAATATTATAGAAGGATTGAAATATGGCCGTTTTAGATTGATTTATGTATAAATCAATAAAAAGTGTTCATAATATATTACTTTTAATTGTCCAAAGGTGTGCATCCAAAATGAACATAATTTTTTAGGTAATCAAGAGTACGATAGTCGTTCAGACGAGTGGCCAGTGGGTATGCCTATGCCAAAGTTAGAATCTTATGAACAGGCAGCAGGTGAAGTCCAATATTGCAATGATCTGGGTCCATATCATGGAGAAGTGTTTTGCGCTTTCGTTGTTACCAAAATCGGTAATGGCAAGATCATGTATATAGACGCAAGAAAGGCGCTTAAAATGAAGGGCGTAGTAGATTTCTTCAGCGCCGATGATGTACCGGGAAAGAATTTGTGCATTTCTGCCGCCAGTAAGTTGACGTCCTTGCCAGAGGATGAATTGCTGTTCGCCGAAAAGGATGTTTTGTACGCAGGCCAACCGGTCGGCGTAATTGTCGCGGAAACGCAAAATTTAGCGAATGAGGCTGCGGATTTGGTACAAATTATATATAGAGCAGAGAAAAATCCAGTAATAAGTATTGAGGATGCTATTAATGCGAATGATAAAACTAGAATCAGGGAAAGCGTCAATATTCCAGCAAAGAGGACAGGTAGAAATGACATTAATAATATTTTATTAAATCGTTTTTTTTTTTTAAATTAAAGTAGAGATAATGTTGTCAAAGCAAACACAGTTTTACCCTAAAAATAAAAAGATAGTACATTGAAATAAAAAATCATTTTTTATTATTTTACAGGAACCGATATTAAATACGTAATAAAGGGTGTCTTTCAATGTGGTAGTCAATATCACTATACCCTAGAAACTCAATCCTGCGTATGCGTTCCTATTGAAGGTAATATGAACGTCTATCCATCGTCACAATGGATGGATCTCATTCAAGTATCGATCGCTAATTGTCTTAATGTCCGGAGTAATAGGTGATTAATTTATGGAGTCAATCACTTCTGTGTTAAAAATAATTATATTAGTCCTTTTGGAATAATATAATTATACTATAATAGAATTAGAAATTTAAACAATTATACAATGTGCGTTTGACAAGTAATGTAAAATTTTGTGGTTGAATGTACTAAACTGAGAAGTACGGTCCTGTACCGTTTTTCAATTTTCGCAATAGTTAACAAGACATTAATTTATAAATATATCCTAATTCGCCCGATTGGCTGCCTAATACAAGCGCGCGTCTTGATAGGACCGCCCCCATTGAGACTCTTCACGCGCTTCTGCCATCCTGGAGTTACCGACGGAACACTCATTTCGTATTTCTCGTGTCATTTCGTTTTCCTTATACAGAATAAAAAATCCTCTTCCAGAATAAAAGGGAAAACACAAACAAATATGGAAAAGACCAAACCGATATGAGAATCCTCCAAAAATTACCACATAGGTTCTTTCTTCACACATATATAAATGAATGCAAGCATATATCTAAATAAGAAAGACTTTTCCACATTTGACTAATTTATAAGATTATCATGAGACTTTCAAATTATGATTTTGAAGCTTACAAAATAGTCCAGTCAAATTATGACAAAAACATGCTCCAGCGAGAAAAAATTCCTATACGCAATTTTTTTTTTTATCGTGTAGGGGGGGTATAGAAAAGCTTAACTGTTGGTTTTCGGGACAAAATAGCTGGTGCTTTTTGAAAAAAATAAAAAAAACAAAAAAAAACGTTTTTTTTTTAAATAACTCGGCTTCTAGTGAAGTAAAATCAATGAATAATAGCTCATTTTGTAGGTTTTTTCATGCTCTACAAGTTACTTTAATAACTTTTTCGTCTACGATGGATATTTCTCGAGTTATTGAAGAAAAAAGGTGAATATATAGTGAAAAAACACAGATCGCTTCTATCTCGTTTCCTTCGAAATTTATCGAAAAATGATCTCTGAGAAACTTGTAGCATTTTTCAAGAGCTTTAATTTGAGGGGTCATTCGTTACTCTACGATTAATAGAACGCCGTACAGAGCGACGCAAAGTTGCGAGGTCGGCGCGAGCCATCACGTGGAACGTGCTGCAGATGTACCTATAGGATTCATTGCACGTTCGTTCTCTCTCTCTCTCTCTCCCTCTCTCTCTCTCTCTCTCAGTCAATTTAAAAAAATTACAAATGGCGAATCCAATACATCCAATAAAGGCGCAAGATGTAATAAACAATCCACTCAACAAAAAGTCAATTTTAAATTGACTTCAAATTCGTAATCAGCGACCCCAAAAACCCCGAGTAACAAGTTTCGAGTAGATCCAATGAATTTTAACAAAAATTGTACGCCATATTGGATCCGCCATTTTGAATTTCGTAAATATGATTTCATATTTATAATCAACAGCCAAAAATCTTAAAAGATCTATTTAGGCTGAATTTTTTAGACGTTATTGTTCGAATTCAAATGTGGAATTGCTACATTTTTTTATTGGACATGGTCAACTTTAACCCCTCCCCCCCTATTTCCTAAACGGGCTGTATGCTCATCTTGAAATTTTACAGAAATTATTGGGTCATCATCATATGTAACTATTTGGCATAATGAAAGTTTCAAAAATCGATGTACCGAAAACGGGCATTTTTTGCGGAGGCTCTTTGTCCGCCATTTTTGGATTTACCATTTTGAATTTTTGAAAACTGACATCAGATTTACATTCGGCGACCCAAAAAACTTTTAGATACAGAATTTCAGAATAATTAAAGAATTTTTCGAGTTTTATTGTACGAAGTTAGTTTTAAATTTTGGAATTTGTTGACTTTTATCAGCCATAATAGCGCCGACA
>NW_017277374.1:58581-64579 GCF_001594065.2 Cyphomyrmex costatus | reverse complement strand
TATATATACATATATATAGATATGTATACACATATACACAATATAAAATAAGAACTAAATGACATTTCCTTTTTCTTATAGAATGAAATAAATTAAGTTAGCAATATAATAAGTATTTCAAAATAATATTAGCAAATGCAAAAAATAAACTTTAGCATAAATTGCGTGAATGTAATTTTTTTTAGCATCAATGTGCATGTCAATCGTCTTGGTGGATCGTATGGATCAAAAATTTCACGCAACACGCAAATTTCATGTGCTTGCGCATTGGTATGTCATAAACTGGATCGTCCAGCGCGATTCGTCACAACGATAGAGAGCAATATGCAATCGATAGGCAAAAGATGTTCTGCGCGACAAGAATATGAGATTTGGGTAAACAACAACGGAGCTATACAGTATCTCGACTCGAGACATTGGAGCAACTGTGGGTCTAGTTTCAATGAATCACAGGCTGCTATGGTAGCTTCTTACATGCAAAGGTATCACAACACAATATGCAGAGCACACACAAATAAAAAAATATATGTAATATATTATTTTATAACAATATCATGTTAAATGTATATATACTGCGTAATAGAGAGAGAGACAGAGGCAGTGGCGTATAGTCAAGCTCTGGTTGAACCTGACGGCGCCAGGGTACTTTTTTCGGAAAGCCAAACCTGGCGATACGGCGCAAAGATTCTTTCTATATAATTATTTAAAACTAATTTTTTCAGTTCGTGTAATAAGGCGATAAAATCAGAAAAAGAAGCATTTATATATTAAATAAAATTTGAATTTCGACATGATCTCATGGCGATAGCGTAGCTATAACCAAAACGTCAAATCATAGTAACATAGTATATGTAGGCCTGTATTCAGAACGCGCTCACATCGATGTTAGCGCTCTAATAGTTTACGTTACGCATATTATAGAATTTCAGAGATAAAAACACGTTCTAGCTGAATACGTATCAGACTTTATCTAAAAGGGTCGCTTGCGGACCAATTGACTTCGATCGCGCATCGCACGACTACATTCACTCCCTTATCCTGCTATTCCTGCCATAATGATGTACGTATACCGTGTACGCACAGCTACGTGATTTTCAAATCCATGGGAAACAGGATCGAGTTCTAATATAAATAAAAAGAAGGGAGCAGAATCTCTTGTAATCCTCGAATCAATCACATACGCGAATAGTTGTGCGACATCGTAATTCACGATTGTAACTTTTTGATAAAACCGCAATTTTGACTAATCCATACGGCGAACCTCACGACGCAATTGTAGTTTTCTTTTTTTTTTGGTACTTCGATTTGGTGCGGATTGGTGTTTGGAGATCCTGGCAACCGTATGTTTCAAGCATCCGTCAGAGTTTTTTTTTAGAACTGTACCACTAGTGTCGTAACCACAAAATATTTCATGCGTGGATAAAATAGACTATATCCAGTCGAAAAGTCCTGTACCATGTTGCGATTTCAGCAAAAGTCTAAAGATTACTGAATATGTATGTCCAACGAGGAAGCAGTGGAACGGCCTGCCAATCGCGCCGTTCGAGTCATGACGTTTTGATGGTGCGTGGCGGACTTTCCGTCTCGGTTTAGTCTGCTTTATCTATCCACGATATCCGTCAGGTGTACTTCTGTCTAATGTCTAAATCTATCCATTATACATACTTCCTGTGCACGATATGTTAAAATAAAGTGGCAAATTTTTTTGCATAGACAAATATTAGGATAAGTTAATCCGTGTTTATCCTATTTTGAACAAAATTTTGAATGATATTTCACAGAAAGGGAAAATATTATATAATGCTAATGCAAATAAAACAAATTATTTTAATTAACAATTATAAAATAATATTCAATAATTAAGTAAATCAACTTTTATCGTTAGCAGCTGCTATTTAACCGATACTTGGAGGTTCACTGGATTCGACGTGAGAACCGATTTACCGTCTAACACGTTTTGTCGGGCGTCAGGATCTACGGAAGGAGTTGCTATAATCGAGAATATGATGGAACATATTGCAAAAGTGACACGATTAGATTCTGTACAAGTCAGATTGGTAAACATGAATAATGTGGATAAACCTGTTTTAACAGGTATGATGGATGATTTGAGGGCAAAATTCAATTATGTGAAGATCATGGACGATAATGAGTACTTCAATTTACTCAATCGTTGGAAGAAAAAGGGAATTGCTCTGGTACCAATGAAATACTTGATAACAGATGGTGAAGGGCAATACAACGCAATGGTGTCGATCTGTGCTCGCGATGGTACGGTATGCGTGACGCATAGCGGTATTGAGATCGATCAAGGTATACATACGAAGGTACGCAAATGCATTGGTTTATATCTAATCAAGTGATTTCAAACTTTTTATTTAATTATTAATAAACTAATAAAAAATTACTTTTAAAGATTCTATTCCTTTGAAAATTTGAGATTTATAATTTTATAAAATTTTAATAGAAAACGTTGTTATTTAAGATTCCTATATCTTTAACATTTTTTATTTTTTATACAAATTATTTATTTTATAACCTTATTAAATTTACGAAAAATTCAATTTAGTATGTAAGACAAATAATTTTTGCATACCAGATAGCTCAAGTAGCAGCTCGTACATTAAAAATCAATATTAAGAAAATTACCGTTAAACCAAGCAGTAATTTAACGGCACCCAACGCTTCAACTACAGGACACGGCATTACCACGGAAAACTGCGGATACGTAAGAATTCAATTCGTCTCTATCACTATAAAGACAATGTTATAATCCTATTATATACATAGAGCAACATGCACATCGAGAATGGAAGGTCTTGGATCAGAAAATATCTGGACAAGAAATTTTTAGTAATAGTTTAGACAAGAGTTGCAGGGTTTAAAAGATCTACTTACTGATCACATTTGTTTCATTTTGGGCAATGCTGCTGAGACAGACCAAGGTCACATCATTAATGGAACACCTGCATCTTATTTCAGAATCTATTGTAACACCTGATGTCAAGATTCTAGTAGCATAGAATATTTTGGCTATACATTGGCTAAAATTGACAAAACATTGGTTATATCGGGAATAAGTTGGCTTGAGGGAGTCGGGAGCGGAGCGGGAACACCGTTTCCGGTGATATTCCCCCTCGTGGGTATTCGGGCATGAGGCTGGTGTCCCCTCCCGCCCGTCGGTGAGGTCTGAGGTTCCTCTCGCCGTAGGAGAGGAACCCCAGTTGAGGATGAGACGGCGTGAGCAGTGGGGTCGGGGGGCTTCCTGGAAGAATGCTTCACGCGTGCCCAGGGCGTCCCCACCAACGACGCCGAAGAAGGACACTGGCAGGGGTTTTAGCGGGTATTCACACCTTGGTTCTCCGAGGTAGGCGAGTCCCGCATAACCCGACCGGAATTCCCGTCCTGGTCGGGTATGCATAAACGCATTTCCCCTGCCTTACAAAAAAAAAACAAAAAAAAAGGGCATAAGTTGGCCAATATTTCCCAATATAATGCCAATATTTGTTATATAATGAATGCCAATGGAGAATACGTACCACTTAAAATCTTTCGTTTCCTTTCTTTCTATGAAATAAAGAATTCTGATTATTTAAATTTCTTATGCCTTATGTGTTATGCGTTCTATAAGAGTCCGTGTTCCCCGTCTAAACTGGAAGACGTCGAGAGGTTCATCGCTCGGTGCGATTAATTCGCGATCTGTAGACTCGAGTTTAATCCCACCTGCGCCCAAACGCAATTTTTTCGCATTTGAAGAAGTCGAAAATAGCTCCACCTGATAATCAAAAGACCTATGATCATCAGCGCAGTTTGACTTCGGTGTTAAATTGTAGGTCCTATATATACGTAGGCCAATAGACATATGTTTCTGATGTTTGACTAAGATAAGATTCTGTGGATCAATCACCTGCAGATTCGAGAAAAGAATATAGACCTCGGAATACGGAAAGTGAAAGGACCTGTAGATGTTCTATACTTCACATGAAGAGACAGTGTTAATCACCATCATCATTAGCAAAATATTAAACAAACAATGTACAGCCAATATAAAACATTGAACAAAAATTGAATCCACGATATTGTTTCAATAATATTGTTGAACTAATATTGGTTAAATATGATTATGCATCTACTGTACAATATTGGAGGTTAAATTTTACCGAATATTGATAAAACATTGGAAAAGCAGTGTATAGCCAATATACAACATTGAGTAAAATTGAATCCCCAATATTGTTGAACCAATATTGTTTAATCAATATTGGACCAATATGACAGATTAAATATTCACCCAACATTGGCGAAATATTGGACAGTGTACAGCGAATTTAAAACATTGGGTAAAAATTGTGTATCCGATATTGGTCCAATATTATTGACCCAATATTGGTTAAGTACAATTAGGCGTCTACCTTACAATATTGGACCCATATTGGATGTGCAAATCTTATTGAATGTTTATTATTGGCTGTAAATTTATTTCTTAATATTGCGCATGGTCTCGAGAAACATTTAAGAGGTTTAGTCGTCGTCGCGTCAATTCGACCTCATAAGTAGTGCTGACGGTAATTTAAATTTCAAACTTTATAAATACTTAAGGAAAACAAACTTTATAGTCTAGCGTTTTCCAAAAACTATTGACATCAGCTATGAGATTCAGGAATAAAAAATAGGGTATCCAATTTTCAAAAAAATTGATGCGACTTTTACCTCTTTGACGACACCACTCAAGGTCAAACAGATATGATCAGTATATAAATCTTTTTAAACTCTACAAATTTTGTTTAGATTTCTCCCAAAAGTGCTTTGTTTTCAAGATATTCCAGTTCAGCATTTTTCATTTACCCTGTATATATAACGTACCTATAACTTGACATCGATTATTACATTTATTTCAGGCAACGGAACAAGCTTGCATACAAATTTTGGAGAAACTCGAGCCAATAAAAAAAAAAATGGGAGAAACGACGTGGGAGAAACTAATTTTTGAAGCGTATCGAGAAGGCATTGATTTGTGCGAACATTATACGTACGTAAATATCATTTAATCATATATGATAGTGATATATCATATTGTGTCACAAAATATCACAAAGCGCTTTAACATCTTTCCGAAAATATTATACTTCTATCCTAGATATCACAGTTATGTTCAAAAGATGTATTTAAAGTGTTCATGTTGGACGTTTTAGACATATTAAGACTATTCAGATTAGATCCATGGATATTCTAAAAACATTTTAAAAACATCTAGTATTACCATTTTGGACTTCTTAGAAATGTCCATTTTGGGATGAAATAAACTAAAACCAGACTTAATTAATATATTAAACAAAATTTAAACAATTTTCTCGAACAAACTTGCACACTGGAAGCAAAAGATTTTTAACTCTTATCACTGCAATCAGCAAGCTATTGTTTCTTGACGCTTACCGCTTGCTGCTTGCTGTATGAACTAAGCTTTAATTTGGTAAACTTTTGCGTTACTAGAGGTAAACCACCTCGTGCGATCTTAAATAAATCTTCACTTGGCAAGTCAGCGAAAGCAACACATCGCGAGCAGACTTGGAAAATTTTTTGTAATAAACATTTTTTAACTGTGTAAATGTAACATACGTTGTAAGTTGAATAACGTACTTTTATAAAACATTCGTACTAAGTCCATGGACCGGATTGAAACAAAGTCTGTATGTCCAATGTATGTTTTATGCTGTCTGGGATTAGGTAAAAACATTTGTTTCGCTTTTTGTTTAGTATGTAGTGGTATTGTATAAAATGTAGTTTAAATATTTCGATATCATTTCCTGTAATTAATATTAAACGGAAGATTTTACAAAATGTAAGATCTGAACACTTCTATTCAAACTTAAATATGATCCAAGATTTTGTTTCTTATAGTATAAAAGTAATAAATTGCTTATATGATATTGTATTGTATAAAATGAAAAATGATATTATATGTTATTTCCATGTGCTTTTGGAAAAATTTCAATCAATA
>NW_017277374.1:0-58542 GCF_001594065.2 Cyphomyrmex costatus | reverse complement strand
GAGAGAGAGAGAGAGAGAGAGAGAGAGAGAGAGAGAGAGAGAGAGAGAGATAACGCACAACAAAATTAATAAATATTACACATTACATACCATTTTTATACATATATATATATATATATATATATATATATATATATATATATATGTATATATGTTTCTGTAGGCTGGTTACTGGACTAACGGAAGATAAGAAATCTTACTCTGTTTACGGTGTTACCATTGCCGAAGTAGAAATCGATGTGCTGACCGGTCAGCATGTAATTAGAAGAGTTTATTTGATGATTGATACTGGTCTAAGCTTGAATCCACTAATTGATGTCGGTCAGGCGGAGGGAGCTTTCGTGATGGGAATAGGATTCTGGACTTCTGAAGATCTGGTGTACGATCCTAAAACAGGAATATTAATGAATAACAAATCATGGGTATGTTAAGTTTATTAAATTTCGATATACGCAATATATCACCAGAACTCTACTACTTCAATTCACTGAGATTATCTAAAAATTATATAATTAAATTAACTCTAAAGTGTACATGAATATTTTCATAGAATTATAATGCACCAGGCGCGAAGGATATTCCTGAAGATTTCCATGTATACTTACGCAATATGGCTATCTACGGTTCAAAATGTAAGAACATTTTTATTTAAATTTAAATATGATCCGAGATTACTTTGGTCTTTATAGTACGAAAGTAATAAAATACTCTTATGATGTGATATTGTATAATATGAAAAACTAATTTATTACTTTGTATGATGTAAATTTAAATCTCGGATATTTCCTACATTTTTTGTATTTATGATTAAAAGTACGTAAAAATTTTTTTAGAAAAAATTTCATATAAACAAAAATTTAATCGATTTACAAGTATGCGTTTCAATACATTATTTAATTTGTTTAAAAAATATAACAAACAAATTTTAATTAAAATATAAAGAAAGTTTTTATTTTAAAATTTTATTTAGAATATTAGAATCAGGAATATTTAACCAATGATGTATTGAATTAATACCGAATATATATGTTTGCAGCGATCAATGAAGCACCGCTTTGTATGAGTTACGTAATTCCAATAGCGATCCGCAAAGCATTGGAATCTGCTCGAATAGATGCAGGAAATTACAAATGGTATCAATTAGGTAAGTTTTAAATAGAAATACATTTGTATCCTCTAACAATTCAACATTAATCGCCTAACTTCGTGATTCGGATTAATTTCTACGTTTTTGGCAACTAATCATTTCATTGTCTCTGCACTTTAATTCGGTGCTCGTATTAAAAAGAAAACATTTTTTAAATATTTTTACGAGATACAATCCAAAACAAAGTTTCCCCAATCTAGGAAAAACAAAAAAAACAGTAATTAAATATCTAAAAAAATTTAATTTCAACTTATTGCACTATGATTATTTTTTTGTATAAACGCAATTTTTTTCATTTATCATGATGATATTGCATCCTGAATATGTTTTTCTACACCTGTTTGCACCAAGGGGTACCAATTTTAGCAAACCGCCGTTTTTACTTCCTGGTTAATATTAATTTGCCAGATTTATAGAGTTTCAAATAGAGAAAAAAATGATAGTTGCTTGAAGCAAGATTCGGAGAATACAGAGAGTTTTTGTAAAGCTCGAAAAATCACTCAGGGTCGTGTTCGGATGCGTTACCCGATTGATTGAACGTATCAACTTATTCTTGCTCAAGTTTGTAAACGACATGAATAAAATGATATACGGAGACACAGAAGGTGACGTTCTGAACGTATTTCAGAGTTGCTCTTTAAATGAAAAAAAAAACTCATTTTTTATTTAATCGTAAATGGTTCGCGAAGAGTGGACACACCGTGACTCACAAGATTAGATTTTTTTTGCAGTACAAATACATTGAATAAATTTCAATTTTTTTACACAATGTAAGTAACCAACTTGTAATAGATTAAGATTTTTTTCTAATTTTAATAATTGTTTTTCTATTTTCTGTAAGAAGGGAAACTTACTTTCAGGTTAATATCCTCGTTTAAATCAACTTTTTTGCTCCATGATTCTCTTTGAAACTAAATTAATAAAGCCACAATTAAAGGGTTGTTTTTTAAAGTCTCGTTTTCTTTTAATCATTTTTCAGAATTATTATATCAATAACATTCTTCATATTAATCACAGTTCACAGTATTCACGACTTATAGTTGGACACAATTATTTAAATTTTGTTGTTAAAAACTGAAAATGTTTTACATTATTAAATTCGAAAATTTATGTATTTAACCTGTATATAAGATATGTAGTTTCTTATAAAATACCAAAATATTAGTAAAATAATATTTAAGATACTTTAAAATATATTTCGTTATGTTTATAGATGGACCGTGTACTACCGAACGTATACTTCTAAATACTTTAACTAAAGTAAACATGATGGTTTACGAGTGAAGAAATTTAGGAATTGTTCACAACGAAGCCGGTGTTTGAAATAAATTTTGTGTTTGGCTAACCTTTTAAGTAGAATAATTAAAAAATTTCCTCAATTAAATTTAATTGATGTATTCATGTTTTGTTAATATACAAGAACTTTTATAGTAACAATTGAATTATAATGATTCGTTTAAATAAATGTCTCTAAAATCACTAATGTAAGTTTTCTCATTTATCTACACTATCTTCATTAAATTCCTTTAATTCTAATATGCTAACATGTGAAAACGTATTCGAGCTAGTTAGACATTGAGTGCTAAGTTAATTTCTCGAAAATCATCAGGAAACTCACATTTCATTAAAAGATAAGATAAGTTGATCATAAAATTTAAAAAACTCATGTCGTTGTATACATATAAGTTTGGAGTTCTTGATAGACAATGTTGTAACAGAGAGCGTCATGAGTTTCAATCCTTAAACAATTTTGAATTATTATACATCTTATTTGTATATTATAATGAAATTATGTTACGTGCTTCATATCGCTTTAAGGTAGTAACTAATAACATGTTCAATGATATTTTTTCTATTTAAATTAATTATGGTATTTGTACTTCTAAAGATTATAAATATTTAACATTAAAATTGTGAAACACGTTTGGAAACGTTGTATCAATTAATTAAGTGCTGCCAAGCTTCTTGTACGTAAAATTAATTAACAGTCATATTTTATTACTTAATATCGATATTTAATGTAATAAAATAATATAATAACATGATAAAGTACACTATAAGCAAGAAGCAATCCTTACATTGGTCGAGCTCTTTCTGGTTCATGATTAATAAGTGCTTTAAATAATTTTATTCTCGAGAGAAGAGTAATGTTTGTACTTAAAAATTATTATAAGTTTTACGAGAATATTAGTATTATAAACCTTATGATTCTGCTTAGAATTTAGGAATAAGTTAGAAAACATGTGACAGAAAAAATGTATCAAATTTAACATAAACCGCATGTCTCAAACAATCCACTCAAATTTTTTGGATTAATTTAACACAAGATGAACATGTTAGAAGATTACACAAATATTATGTAAAAGAATAAATACAAAAAAGATAATATCGATACGGGGATAAACTTCCGAAAATGGCCAAAGCCCGATTTTCATGAAATTTAGCTGAAATACTCCAAATAAAGTCAAATGAATGGCCTTAAATGGATTTTTACCGACAAAAATTAATAATTTAAAAATAGGAGGTACTAGGAGTCAAACGTAGATAACTTTACGCAAATGCTGTCATATATCAAACAAAACTTCTTTATTATAATAATTATGCTACGGCATAACTATTATAAAAAGCATAATTATTATAATAAAGTTATAAAAACATAATTATTATAACAAAGAAGTTTTGTTTGATGTATGTATATTAGAGAGAGAGAGAGAGAGAGAGAGAGAGAGAGAGAGAGAGAGAGAGAGCGCACTTGACTCCTAATGCTCGTGTCTCTCCGAGAGTTTATATACGAAATAAATTAAAGACACAACAAATCCATCTGTCCTATTTGACACTGTTTATAATTATGGGAACGTCATATGACGATATCGTACGTTATTGCAAAAACTGGTGTTCAAACTAGCGTATGTATTTGGTATGTCCAGAGGAAGTATTTACTGATAGTTACTAAGAAAACGTGTAAACTTGAAGATGCTTTTACCTGTCCGATGAAATTGTAACGAGAAATATTGAAATACCATACGTATGAAAGCGTCTGTTACAAAAAAACAAGGTTAGTTAAAATAAATGTCTACTTGAAATTTTTATATTAAATTTATGATTTAAATTCGTTTTTAATATTATAATCTCATTCAGGACATTATGATACATTTGGTATAAAAAATATATATATATAGAATATATCCAAAGAATATAAGTTGAAAATATTCTTCCTTGTTTACCAATCGATTTTATGCAAAACAACTCTTCATTGAAATTTTTCTTTAACAATATGCAAAATTTATATTACAATATTTATTATAATATATGTAACACTTATTACGCTCATATTTTTATAAATGTGGGTACATTAATAGTAAAAGTTTGTATAGTTCTTTTAAAAATATTACAAACAATTCTTCTCAACAATTCACTTTTGTGTCTTGCATTGCCGTGTGATAAGTACTTATTGTTAGTGAAAAAATTACAGTATCTAACAATCACAATTTTCCGAATTTTAGACCCTATTTCTATACTGTCCTGCAGACAGTGTTTTTATAAGTACCTTGAAACGAAGGTTAGTCATAATTTGATACGATCAACGAATAGAAATGGAAATGGCAAAAATGTAAGTCCTTGAAAAAAATCTGTAACATGTGAAAACTATTAAAATGTAGATGCGATAAAGAGTGAACATAAAATTTCATTAATAATATTTTAGAGTTCTAAAATCACTTATTTCAACACAAAATATTTTATTAAAATTATAAATAATAATGAGACTCAATAATTAAAAACAATAGAAATAGAATAGGCTACGAGTCTAAGTTAGGATGTGAGATGTTCTTTAATATAAACAAAATGTAAAATACAAAAGTTAAATACAAACGTTTCTACGTTTCTGACTTTTGTATTTTACATTTTGTTTATCATGTATTATACTTATAATAACTTCAGGAAATGGAAAGTTACTTTTTAAAAGTAACTAGTTACAGTTACAGTTATCGCTTTTTAAAAGTAACTCGTTATACAGTTACCGTTACTTGAAAAATAACTTTTCGTTACTTTTCCGTTACTTTTTCAAAATTAATTAAAAAATGTACTTTTGCATTTTTTTTTATATGTAATACTGACAAATATATAGTTTTATTTAAAAAAAAAAAAAACAATGTAGAATGGCTCAAATAATAAATTAAATAAAAGTAAAATGAGAAGGGTTACGAGCCAAAAATGAAACAGTTTATTTCCGATAAGAACGACGATGACAATGTAATTAAATGTATAAATACCATATATATTAGAACAATACATGAATAAAACAAGATAAAAACAAGCGACGTTTCGACACTTATTATCATCGTATTTTAAACTGTTTCGCTTTTGGGTTCGTAGCCTTTCTCTCATTTTACTATTATTTAATTTATTTTTTAATTTTTTTTAAACACAATTTTGTAATTCTAAAACCTGTAAAATATGCAGCAAACTGAAATATTTGTATGTCCTATGTATTACATAGAAAATAGAAGTGTAAAATAATTACTGAATCATAATGGCCGAATGTCTAAGGGCTTTCAAGTCTTATTGATAAGCGCTGTAAATAGCATGTATCCAATCGAACCGTGTTCAATCGTGTGCAAAGTAACGACAAAAGTAACTGTAAATTTCGTTACCGTTACCCAAAAAATGTAACTCGTTACCGTTACAGTTACCAAAAAAAGAAAGTAACGCAGTTACCAGTAATGTTACCAAAAAAGTAACTGGTAACTGTAACTTCGTTACAAGTAACGAGTTACTTCCATTCCCTGAATAACTTATATAACGTTATAAATAACATGATTCCTAATCTATCGTATTTAGATCTGGCGACAATAGTGTAAACTTTCTAATTAATGCAGCACCATATTCAAGTACGTATTGCTTGTACTCAATGTGTAATTAAGGAAATAAAAAATTTTTTATTGTATCATTTAAAGTTAAAGTAACATAGAAGAAAGTTAAAGAAATCAATTTGAAATATGATAACAAATTTAATCTCAGAATTTATCATTTGTGTTAATGATAAGGAAACATTTAATACAAGATCGAGTTAATCATATAAATAACATACAGGAAAATTATAAAACTTAATTATGAAACTTTAACTGTAATTGTAAGCTTTAGAAATAAAAAATAATATGTGTGTTAAGAATAATATTTACGAGCCGCTATTATAAAATTGTAAAACCGCTTGCAGTATTTAATAACAGTATACCCGCTAACACGTCTCTACTTGTCTTTATCCGCGAATATGCGAAACTTCGAGGCACTAAAGCGATGTGTTATGAAGGCGATTGCGGTGCCTGTATCGTACATGTAAAATTCAAGAACAAAAATATAGCTGTGAATTCATGTCTTGTACCAGTACTGATCTGTGACGGGTATGTATGTACTTATTAAAGAGGATATAAGCAATCAAACTTAATTTCTAAGAAAGTGTTATGGATTTCTGTAATGACGTTACATGCGAAACTATTGTCTGCGATGCAAAAAATTCATCATGGAAACGTTAAAATCTTTTTTTTTACATTCGTATATATTTATTTTATATTTTATGCCAATTTTTAATTTCAAAGAATACCGAGTACATGTTCATATTATTTAATATTCCATAATCACATAATGTCACAGATGGGATATTTACACGATTGAAAGTGTAGGTAACAAAAGAATTGGTTATCATAAGATTCAAGCTGAACTTGCTTTAATGAATGGTTCGCAATGTGGATATTGCTCACCTGGCATGGTGATGAATTTGTATAGGTACGAAATATTAAAATAGTTAAATAATTTGTAATGTTAAAAGAATGTTATATTATACATATATTTTTATGCTTTTCTCCCTTTATGATAAAATTCTTTCGGAATTGTCGGGCATAGAACAATATAATATATAATAAAATATCTTTAAGAAAAATTAATATTTATAAAAATATATTAATAAATGCATCCTTGTAACTATTGTCCAATTATGAACAAACAAGTTGCAAATTAATGTAACGAATAAAGTCGTAGAGAATTGCTACGCTTAGGTCAGGTAAAAATAATATTTAATTAAGGATAATACTGAATGTTTGTAACAACTCTGCATTAATGTATTTATTTTTTATACATTGCAGTCTCGGGTTAGAAAAAGCTATGTCTATGGAGCAGATTGAAAATTCATTTGGTGGCAACATTTGTCGATGCACTGGATATCGCGCAATTTTGAAGGCTTTTAAGAAATTTGCCTTCGATGGTGAATCAATGGAATCGAAGGCCGTTCACGACATTGAAGTAATTGTGAAAAAATTTTCCTTCTTGTTTCCAAGTTTAATCTTTATCATAAATTATGTTTTTTTCAATTTTATTTTATATATATTCACAGAAATATTTGACTTTGTTATTACAACAAGGACCATTAACTTCACTATGACACTAATTGCATTGTTCCTATCTGAATGTAAATATAATAAAATACGCTTTACAGGAGTTACATAAGATTAGAGTTTTCCATCCCCGGCAAAATTTGTATCCACGTTTGTATCCCCACAAAATGCCATGTGTACGTACTTACTACGATAAGCAGCATTCTGATGGAATCACAATGTTGAGCATAAAATTAGAGGACGCATACTTTTACAAAGTTACCACAGTCGAGGCTCTATTTGAGTTATTAAAAAACAATGCACAGGCAACGTATATATTAAATGGTGGAAATACTGCATATGGTAATTTTTCTGTATTAGATTAACACAAAAATTTAAATCTTTTTATCTATAATAATAACATATTAACATGAAAAGTAACTAATATATTATTAATAGAGTTGCCAGTACAAACTGAACATACATAAAGTGTATGCAACTTTCGGTTGATTTTCGAATCGTCTCCGCCTTACGCTATCTTACTCATCTCACCACCTGCGCACAGATCAAATGTCGCTCCAGCATCAAGCGGCATTTGGACCGCGCACGATGAGGTGAGGGGGACAGCGAAAGGCGGAGGCGATTCGAAAATCTGCCGAACGTTGCATACACTTTATGTATGTTCACTTTGTACTGGCATCTTTATTAATAATATATCAGTTACTTTTCATGGTAATATGTTATTATTAGATAAAAAGGTTTAAATTTTTGAGTATCCTTTTTTGAACATGGCTTGAACTTTTCATTTTTATATGATTTTTTCGATTATCACTTACTTTTTAAAGTACAAATATATTACAAATATATAAAAAAATGATTTAAAAATATTTTATTATAACGAAAGAGAGTAAAATACGGCGAAAGAGGGGAGTGGTGGGAGCGATGGAGAGGAGAGGTGAGTCTTATAATTTAAACAATTCATTCGTTATCTTCATACACCAAACGTTTCGGCTTTCAATATGGCCATCATCATTGGTATTACTAATCAAAAATTATCAAAATATGAGATTAATAGTACATTGTGTAACAAGTGTGTATTAGTTGTTTATTGTGCGACGCTGGCGCGGGAGCGCACGAGCGAAGCGAGTGCTACTTATGGGTTGGTGCGTAGGGCGCAGCCCCCCCCCCTCCACGAAAAAGAAATTAAAATATTTCGTAAATAAACATTTTACAATACAAAATTTTGTATTGCTCATTACTTTTAATTATAATTGTGAGATTATTACAATTTAAAATTAAATTTAAACGTTATTGTAAGTTGAATGATATTTATAGATACTGTATTGTCGTTTTGTCGTAGTTACTTTATTATTGGAGAAAACTATGCTTCCCCCCCCCCCCTCCCCCCAGATGCCCCGAAAGGACGCTCCGGTCAGCGCGTTTCTTCGTGTTGATATTTGTACGAGCGCTACCACTACGTTGCGTTATTTTTCATAATGTAACGCTTTTGCTTGGAGTTAGAGAAATAATTCAATGGCTTCAGGTATTGGCTACTTACCGCACGCAAAAGCGTTGCTGTGTAGGGCACATTACGTGCACGCGTGAGGAAAAACTAATAACTACATTCGTCATTGTCATAAATTAAAACGATTGTACGTGTTGTTCTGTTGTCGATTACATTGTTACATTCGATCCGAATTATAATATGAAGATTCAATCTTGTTTTTTGTAATAATAATACGAGATAATCAAATAACGTAAGTGTTAATCTAATTGTATTGTGATTGATTCCTATGTAATTATTCAAGCCAATTAATAGATTTCGTTATTTATGATCTTTATGGATGAACGAGTTATAGTTTCCAAACTATATCTCTTTGTTCCATGATGATTATGTATCGCTGGTTTTCTTACGATTTGATGGTTTTCTTACGTTTTCTTGCGATTGTATTTGTAAGAAAACCAGTGATACATAATCATCATGGAACAAAGAGATATAGTTTGGAAACTATAACTCGTTCATCTATAAAGATCATAAATAACGAAATCTATTAATAGACTTGAATAATCACATAGGAATTAATCACATTACAATTAGATTAACACTTACGATATTTGATTATCTCGTATTATTATTACAAAGAACAAGATTAAATCTTCATATTATAATTCGGAACGAATGCAACAATGTAATCGACAACAAAACAATACGTACAATCGTTTTATTTATGACAATGACAAATGTAGTTATTAGTTTTAATCTTATATTTTAATAATTTTTGATTTGTAATACCAATGATGATGGCCATATTGAAGGCCGAAACGTTTGGTGTATCAAGTAACGAATAAATTGTTTTAATTATAAGACATATTCGTTATTACTACCTGTTGTATCATGTAAATTGTAACGAATGAATTATTTAAATTATAAGACATATTCGCTATTACTATCTTGCGTGTGGTTTAATGCTCTACCATCGCCTTTCGTTTATTTTGAAACTACGTATAGTCTTGATATTGATATATAACAATGTGGAAATTTAATTTGCAGGTATTTATCGTTCGAGCAAGAAAAATATGTACATTGATATAAACAACATTCCAGACATGAGTAACATTACAAAAACTGATTCGACTTTGGTACTAGGAGGAAATGTAACTCTTACCATGGCGCTAGAGGCATTCTTAAAATATTCAACAGAAACTGGATTTAAATATTTAAGTCAATTGGCCGAGAATATAGAGATGATAGCAAATGTTCCCGTACGAAATATTGGCACCGTAGCAGGGAATTTAATGTTAAAATACGAGCACAGAGAGTTCCCATCCGATTTGTTTCTGATATTACAGACTCTCGGTACTCTGGTACACATCCTGGAAAGTCCTTCTCAGAAGGAAAGTTTATATTTATGGCAATTTCTGAAACTCGACATGCACCATAAAATCATTTATAGCGTTGTATTACCAAAGCTTACTGATCAGCATATATACAGATTCTATAAGGTCATGCCTAGAGCCCAGAATGCTCGCGCTCATGTCAACACTGGCTTTCTCTTCAAAATCGATACCGACGGCAACGTAACAGAATTTTTTTAATTGTTTATATTACGTTATCATTAACTAGTCACTCAAATTTTAATTCTTCAAGTATCATTTGTTTACATTTATAATATTTGTCAATAAGGTGTTGGAAATTCCTGACATTATCTTTGGTGGCATCAATAAGAATTTTTATCACGCAAGTGGCACGGAGATTCTATCGATGGGAAAAAATCTCTTTGACCAGAAAGATTTAAAGTCACTGTTACAAATGTTATCTGAGGATCTACAACCTGATCATACGCTTTCGAATTACTCACCGGAATTTCGCAAGACTCTTGCCATAGGATTATTTTACAAGTTTATGTTAAGCATCAAACCGGAGGTGAACCATTTTTATCGTGGTGGAGGCACGTTCTTAAAACGAAGTCTCTCTTCAGGTACTCATAATAAAATGATGTCTATAATATTTTTTTTAATATTTCTATTATAAAAATTTTTATAAATCTTTTCCGTTCATATACATAATGATATATTTATAAGGCGATAACTAAAAAGATATAAATTTCGCAAACACTTGGAATGTATTTATGAACAACGTAACGTTCTCATTAGAGATTTAAATCTTTTTCGGTACGAAAGTTGTATAAAAATTATCTGCAGAAGAGAATTCAAATTCAGAATAAATATGTTTGCAGCAGACATAATTAGAAAGTACATTCCGATAATTAGAAAGTGTTTCCGAATCATATCCTAATCTTTTTGTATATACGTACGTATATTACAATTCAATATCCTTTTACAATTCAAAATGAACATAATTTTTTAGGTCAGCAAAAGTTCGATGAGAATTTCGACGAGTGGCCAGTGAGTAAGCCTATGCCAAAGTTAGAAGCTTATGAACAGGCAGCAGGTGAAGTCCGATATTGCAATGATCTGGGTCCATATCATGGAGAAGTGTTTTGCGCTTTCGTTGTTACCAAAATCTGTAAAGGCAAGATCAAGAGTATAGATGCAAGTGAGGTGCGTAAAATGAAGGGCGTAATAGCGTTCTTCAGCGCCGATGATGTACCGGGAGAGAATTTGTGCATTTCTGCCGCCAGTAAGTTGACGTCCTTGCCAGAGGATGAATTGCTGTTCGCCAAAGAAAATGTTTTGTACGCCGGCCAACCGGTTGGCGTAATCGTCGCAGAAACGCATAATTTAGCTAATGAGGCTGCGGATTTGGTACAAATTACATATAGCGAAGATGTGAAAAATCCGATAATAAGTATTGAATATGCTATTAATGCGAATGATAAAACTAGAATCAGGGAAAGCGTCAATATTCCAGCAAAACGTAAAGGTAGAAATGACATATAAAAAACAACATATTTAATAATAATTTATTAAACCGTTTCTTTTCTTTATTTAAAGTAGAGGTAATGTCGCCAAAGCAAACAGTTATCTTAAAAATAAAAAATAGTACATTGAAATAAAAGATTATTTTTTATTATTTTACAGGAACCGATATTGAATATGTAATAAAGGGTGGCTTTAAATGTGGTAGCCAGTATCACTATACCCTAGAAACTCAATCCTGCGTATGCGTTCCTGTGGAGGGTAATATGAACGTCTATCCATCGTCACAATGGATGGATCTCATTCAAGTATCGATCGCTAATTGTCTTAATGTCCGGAGTAATAGGTGATTAATTTATGGAGTCAATCTCTTCTGTGTTAAAAATAATTATATTAGCCCTTTTGGAATAATATAATTTATACTATAATAGAATTAGAAATTATAAGAATTATACAAAGTGCTTGACAAGTAATGTAAAATTTCATCAAATTGGGGTAGAATGGACTAATCTGAGAAGTAAGATCCTGTACCGTTTTATAATTTTCGCAATAGTTAACGAGATATTAATTTATAAAGATATCCAAATTTTTTTTCGCCTGACCCGCTGGTAAATGCAAGCGCATGATTTGATAGGACCGCACATCGAGGCGCATTGCGCGCATTTACCATCGTTAAGTATGAGTTGCTTATAAAAAGCGACAATGGTAGTCGTTAGACATGAGTCGCGAAGTCTATTGCCACTTGTAAACAAGGGCAATTTGGATATTTTTATAAATTAATATCTCGTTAACTATATTGCGAAAATTGTAAAATGATAGAGAATTTTTTTTCTCAGTTTAGTCCATTCTAGCCCTATGCGACAAAATTTTTCATTTCTTGTCAAACACCTTGTATATATATGTATATGTATATATACATATAGAAGGATATTCTGAAGCATTACTATTAAAGGTGCATTTCATTTACATATATGTAAGTAATGTTAAAAATACAATCATTACGAATTTAAAGATGCATATGATATACATTAAGGTACACTATATGTAGAGGAAAGGCTCCTATTATGAGATACTGAGTTTACTTTAAGTAAATGCTAGAAGTTTATAGGCAGAATTTAAAAAAATAATAGGTCATTTTGAAGAGAATTTAATAAGCTTTAAGATAGTGTTATGTAAAATTTAATTCAAATTTTATTTTATTTTTTAATTAAAGAAATGTAAAAGGTGAACAAATCGCAAAGTCAAAAAATTGTGCTCCTAATATGAGATACCCCGAGAAATCGATAATAAAGCACAAAGTACATCAGTATTAGAATTAAAAAAACTTTATTTGATGTTTCTAAAATACCAACGAGTACAGCCTGTGCGCGTAAATTGAGCATGTGATGCATTGTACTCAGGATTTTTCTTCAGTAATTGGAACGAAGTATTGCAGAAACAGACCCTCAATGTTCATTCCGATTATTCTTTTTATTATTGTACAATAACATTTACACTTTAACATCGATTTTCACTTGGACACAGAAGTATAGATTATTTTATATTAGAAATATCCTGGGTATCTCTTATTACGAGTATCACGTCTTACAGTTTTACGATCATCAAATCTAACTTCTTTAATTAAACAATTCAACATATTCCGTATTTTTCTATCAGTACAATCTTACTCTATTACTACATGAAGAATTTATTGATAATATATAAGAATTTATACAAATAATTACTTATTAAATAATAAACAATGATTAAAGGCTTATCTCAATGAAACTTGAAAAAACATTCAAATTCTAAAATTTTATTTTACAATTACTGTAGGCATGATTTAACAATGAATTTTCCACTAAATAGTTTTCAATCCAAGAGCAATAATTTCATGGTAGAATCAACAGATAGCATTTATTAGTTTAGTAGAAACGCCGCTATCTCATATTAGGCGCCTATCTCATAATAGGAGACTTTCCTCTATTACAAAAATTTTAACATTTACGTAAAATTATAAAATATATTATTATTGTTATAATCTTTCTTTGAATATGAAAACATATTTACATATACAGTCGGAGGTAAAGTACTTAGTGTTACACGAAAACAAAATATTTATGTATGTACATATCTAGGGATGTAACGAATATTCACTTTCGCATATGCGCATCATTTTAGACTTTCGCTTTCGTTTTCGCTTTCGCATCTAATTATGCGAATGTTTTAACGAAAGATTTTGTCCGGTCCGTGGAATTGGCAGCTTCATCGAGGGCATACTAGATGATGGGAAAGTAGTTTACATTTCATTCGTTGGTTTGCCAATCTAAATAAGCCAATAAGTAATACTTATTCTTATTAGAATTAGTTATACTTTTACATTTTATTTTATGTTGACTTAATAAAAAGTATATTGAGTTAATTTACTTATTGTTAGAGTTATAGGAGTCAGTTTATTTTATGTATTTACGAGTTGCAATACAAGATTCAAGAATAAGAATATATTTTATTTTATTTTTATTTTATATAATTATAATTAAAATGTATTTTGTATTTTATTTGATTATTTAATTTAAAATAAATAAGTCGTTCATATGCAAATACTAATTTACACATTTGCATTCATCTTTTTCAATCCATCATTCAATAATTTGAATAGGAATTAGCAATATTTTTTAAATATTATATATTATTTTTCGTGACTGTCAGTAATTGTGGCTGATTTAATCATTCAGCAGAAAAAAAAGATCTTTCGCATTCGCAAAAAAATTTTTTTTCTTTCGTTTTCGCATTCGCTTTCGCTATAACCACTTTCGTTACATCCCTATACATATCGTATATGTATATACGTATACACATATATACAATATAAAATATAAAATAATACAAAATAATTTATAAGGCTCACGTGAATAAATCAATAAAGGAAAATATAATCGCCATTAAGAGCCGACATAAGTTAGAAGTATGTAAACTCAATTTAAATAATATAATAAAATTCAATAATATATAAACGTTTCAACCCTATATTCGGATCCTTTTCAATATTAGTAACAATATTAAAATCTTAATCGAAATACATGAAGATGTCATACATCAATTCTTGTTCATATAAATGCTAATTTAAATGACTGTCAAGAATTGATAGTGTTAATAATAATACTATATGCAATTATTGTGAAGCTTCATTGGACTGCTCAGTGAAATGAAAAATGTTTAATTTATATGTAAGATATTACTCGTTCAAAATTAAAATATATAGTTAAAATATATAGTGATTAAGATTTTAATATTGTCACTTATATTGAAAAGGACCCGAATATAGGGTTGAAACGTTTATATGTATTATTGAATTTTATTACACTAAATTAAATTTACATACTTCTAACTTATGTCGGCTCTTAATGGCGATTATTTTTTCCTTTATAAAATAAAAACTAAATCACATTTCCTTTTTCTTATAGAATGAAATAAATTAAGTAGGTAATATAATAAGTATTTCAAAATAATATTAGCAAACGCAAAAAGTAAACTTAGCATAAATTGCGTGAATGTAATTTTTTTTAGCATCAATGTGCATGTCAATCGACTAGGTGGATCATATGGATCAAAAATCTCACGCAACGCGCAAATTTCATGTGCTTGCGCATTGGTATGTCATAAACTGAATCGTCCAGCGCGATTCATCACGACGATAGAGAGCAATATGCAATCGATAGGCAAAAGATGTTCTACGCGACAAGAATATGAGATTGGGGTAAACAACAACGGAGTTATACAGTATCTCGACTCGAGACATTGGAGCAACTGTGGGTCTAGTTTCAATGAATCACAGGCTGCTATGGTAGCTTCTTACATGCAAAGGTAACACAACACAATATGCAGAGCAAATAAAAAGTTACGTAATATATTATAACAATATCATATTAAATGTATATATACAGGGTGTTACGCAGTGGCGTAGTCAAACCCTGGTTGGACCTGGCGGCGCCAGGATAACTTTTTTGGAAAGCCTAGCGGTGCAGCGCCAAGATTCTTTCTATATAATTATTTAAAACTAATTTTTTTAGTTCGTGTAATAAGTCGGTAAAAGCAGAAAAAGAAGCATTTATATATTTAATAAAATCTGAATTTCGACATGACATCATGGCGATAGCATAGCTAACCAAAACGTCAAATCATAGTACTTAGTATATGTAGGTCTGTATTCAGAACGCGCTTACAACGATGTTAACGCTCTAATAGTTTACGTTACGCATACTATGGAATTTCAGAGATAAAAACGCGTCCTGAATACGGATCATAGACTTTATCTAAAAGGATCGCTTGCAGATCAATTGACTTCGATCGCGCCTCGCACGACTATATTCACTCTCCTATCTTGCTATCCCTGCCATAATACTGTACGTATATAACCGTGTACGCATATTTACGTGATTTTCAAATCCATGGGAAACAGGATCGAGTTCTAATATAAATAAAAAAATACATAAGAGAAATTAGATCGTATAAGCAACATCACATTTTTACGAATAGACGAATAGTGACAGGCGCTATTATCCTATTTATAATTTTTATTACCATGACTATTTCACTCTCTCTTTAAAAATAATTTATATATTTTATATTAAATGCTACCCCAAAGTCTCCCAGATATCAAAATCATCGCTAGGTTATAAGGATTTTCAACTGTTTGATTGATTAACATGGTCATTGAAAGTGCGACGTTGCCATATCTTCTAGACTTCGTTAATTCTCGAGAAAATGTATAAAATCAAAATTTTTTATTGATTGAACTTTAGTATCATGCGATAAATATTTGCGGTCTTGTTACACACGCTTCTTCATAAATTCAATTACATGAGACTCGTTTTTCATTAACTTCTTAATTGCGGTTTCGATGCTGTATGAAAATCCGTGTCATATCACAACGAAAATGGCTATACTGCAATGGTAAATATAGAAAAATCGGCTAAGTTTGATGGATTATATCTCAGGAATGGGACGATAATTCGAGCTCAAATTTTACAGCCATATGTATTAATTCCTAAATTACTTGAGACGAAAGTTTCAAGACATTCTTAAATAATTGTGCTTTAGGGTCTAACTACCATAAGTGGCAAATTTTTAAGCATAGACAAATATTAGGATAAGTTAATCCGTTTGTTTCCTATTTTGAACAAAATTTTGAATGATATTTCAAAGAAAGGGAAAATATCATAACGCTAATGCGAATAAAACAAATTATTTTAATTAATAATGATAAAGAAATATTTAATAATTAAGTAATTAATAAATCAACTTTTATCGTTAGAAGCTGCTATATAACCGATACTTGGACGTTCATTGGATTCGACGTAAGAACCGATTTACCGTCTAACACGTTTTGTCGGGCGTCAGGATCTACGGAAGGAATGGCTATAATCGAGAATATGATGGAACATATTGCAAAAGTGACACGATTCGATTCTGTACAAGTCAGATTGGCAAACATGAATGATGTGGATAAATCTGTTTTAATAGCTATGATGAACGATTTATCGACAAAGGCGAATTATGATGAGATGATGGTTAATACTCAGTACTTCAATTCACTCAATCGTTGGAAGAAAAAGGGAGTTGCTATGGTACCAATGAAATACTTGATAACGAATGATGAAGGACAATACAATGCAATGGTGTCGATTTGTGCTCGCGATGGTACGGTATGCGTGACGCATAGCGGTATTGAGATCGATCAAGGTATACATACGAAGGTACGATGATGCATTGGTTTATATGTAATCAAGTGATTTCATATTTTTTATTTAATTATTAATAGACTAATAAAGAATCACTTTTAAAAATTCAATTTCTTTGAAAATTTGAGTTTCTATAATTTTAATAGGAAACGTTGTTATTTGACATTTCTATATATTTAACATTTCTTATTTTTATACAAATTAATTATTTCATAACTTTATTAAAATTAGGAAAAATTCAATTTAGTATGTAAGACAAATAATTCTTGTATACCAGATAGCTCAAGTAGCAGCTCGTACATTAAAAATCGATATTAACACAATCACCATTAAAACAAGCAGTAATTTAATGGCACCCAACGCGTCAACTACAGGACACAGCATTACCACGGAAAACTGCGGATACGTAAGAATTCAATACGTCTCTTTCACTGTAAAAAAAACAATTTTATATTCCTATAGACATAAAGTGAAATACACATCGAGAATGGAAGGTCTTGGATCAGGAAATATATAGAAAACAAGGTGTATTTAAAAATAATTTATTGTTAGACAAGGGTTGCAGAGTTTAAAAGATCTACTTAGCCCGGATCCTCATACGGACAACAGCGCTTTGACACCGGACGCTGATTGGTGAAAAACGGGTTATGGGGGTAAATTTTATCCTCGCCACCGGTTTTTCACCAATCAGCGTTTGGTGTCAAAGCGCTGTTGCCCGTATGAGGATCCGGGCTTACTGATCACATTTGTTTGATTTTGGGTAATGCTGCTGAGGCTAGACCAAGGTCACATCAAAATGGGAAACCTGTATTTTATTTCAGAATCTATTATAACCCCTGATGTCAAGATTCTAGTAGCACAGACAATTGGCTATTCATTGGCTAAATGTTGGTTAAATTGGGCATAAGTTGGCCAATATTTCCCAATGTAATGCCAATATTGGTTATATAATGAATGCCAACGGAGAATATGTACCACTTAAAATCTTTCGTTTCCTTTCGTTCTAAGACATAAAGAATTCTGATTATTTAAATTTCTTATGCCTTATGTGTTATGCGTTTTGTAAGAGTCCCCGTCTAAAGCGGAAGGCGTCGAGTGGTTTACCGCTCAGTGCGATTAATTTGCGATCTGTAGACTCGAGTTTAATCCCATCTGCCCCCAAACGCGATTTTTTCGCATTTTAACGGGTCGAAAATGGCTCCTCCTGGTAATCAAAAGGTCTACGATCATCAGCGCCGTTTGAATTCGGCGTTAATTTGTAGGTCTTATATATATACATAGGTCAATAGATATATGTTTCTGATATCTGACTAAGATAGAATTCTGTAGATCAATCACCTGCAAATTCGAAAACAACCTATTTCGAGAAACGAGTATAGGCCTCGGATAACGGAAAGTGGAAGGGCCTATGTAGAAGTCCCATGCTTCACATGAAGAGATAAAGGGACACTCATCATCACCATTAGTAAAATATTGAACAAACAATGTACAGCCAATATACAACATTGGGTAAAATTGAATCCCCAATATTGTTGAACCAATATTGTTAAATCAATATTAGACTAATATTCAGGGCCGGCGTTAGGCTATGTGTGATAGTGCAGCGCACGCGGGCCCGCGTTTTATTTATTGCAACGACATAACGAGATAGAAAATAGTTGGACCTCTCACTTCCACATGTGCGGATAAGATTAAATCTGTTCTTTATTCCTGCACCGTGTGCACCAGTTCAGACACAGTGCAGGAATAAAGAAAAGACCTATTCTTATAGTAAATTTTATAATAAAAGATTTTATTACAAATATTATTATATAACATTAAACTTTTAAGTTTATTTTATTTTATGTTATTTTATATTTATTTTATATATTTGAAATAAAATAATTATGATTTGAAATAAATTATTTCTGATAAATGTAATCGGCCAAGTGACAGTCAAGCAGAATTTTTGTTGCTAATGTAATGTGTGAATTTTATTTCTCACGTATGTAGTCCCATTAATCACGTGCCGAAATTTTTTCAGACTTATAACGCAACTCTAAACAACTACCGTAGTAAAATCACTTAGTTAAATTGACAAGCAATCTAACAATTATTTATGCTTATAGCATCTTGTTGGATCTTAATAATATGTTGAAAGACATATTAAAATTTTAACGATGTAATGTTAAAGTAATGATAAATAAAAAAGAATTTCGGCGCGCGATTAAGGGGACTACATTATACGTGGTAAATAAAATTCACATATTACATTAAGCAACCAAAATCCTGCTTTACCGTCATTTGGCCGATTATATTATCACATTTACTTGTTTTTCAAATCAACGGTCCAACATAAATCGTAATTTTATAAATTATTTCATTTTCAAAAAAGAATCAGTCCCACATTTTTATGCACCCAGCCCCGCATTGCCTAGATCCGGCCCTGCTAATATTACAGATTAAATTTTCACCCATTATTGGCGAAATATTGGACAGTGTACAGCCAATTTAAAACATTGGGTAAAAATTGTGTATCCAATATTGGTCCAATATTGTTGAATCAATATTGGTTAAATATGACTAGGCGTCTACCTTATACAATATTGGACCAATATTAGATGTGCAATTCTTATTCAACGTTTATTATTGGCTGTATTTCCCAGTACTGCGCCAATTCTTTGTGTTACTAGGGGAGCTTTTTAAAACACTACGTAATAAAGACCATTTTTATTTTTATTAAAAATTTTTAAGTAAAAATAAAAATAAAAACTCTAATGTCCTCAATCTTGACAAATGTTATCTAGGTTATGGTCCTGAGCAACATTTAAGAGGTTTAGTCGTCGTCGCGTTAATTCAACCTCATAAGTAGTGCCGGCGGTAATAATAAATTTCAAACCTTGTAACTCTCGAAAAGACTTAAGGAAGACAAACTCTAGTCTAGCGTTTTCCAAAAATTATTGACATCAGCTATGAGATTCTGGAATTAAAAATAGGATATCCTATTTTTGAAGAATTGATGTAATCTTTACCTGACTTTGACGACGCCACCCTAGGTCAAACAGATATGATCAGTAAATAAATCTTTTTAAACTCTACAAATTTTGATTAGATTTTTCCCAAAAGTGCTTTGTTTTCGAGATGTTCCAGTTCAGTATTTTTCATTTACCCTGTAATATATAACGTATAACTTGACATCGGTTATTACATTTATTTCAGGCAACGCAACAAGCTTGCATACAAATTTTGAAGAAACTGGAGCCAATAAAGAAAAAGATGGGAGAAACGACGTGGGAGAAACTTATTTTTGAAGCGTATCGAGAAGGCATTGATTTGTGCGAACATTACACGTAAATATCATTTAATCATATATGATAGTGATATATCATATTGTGTCACAAAATATCACAAAGCACTTTAACATCTTTCCGAAAATATTGTACTTCCATCCCAGATATCACAGTAATGTTTAAAAAATGTTTTAAAAATGTACATATTGGACGTTTTGGACATACTAAAACCATTCAGATTAGATCCATGGATATTCTAAAAACATTTTAAAAACATCTATGATAGTATTATCATTTTGGACTTCTTAAAGCGTCCGTTTTAGGATGAAACGGACTAAAACTGGACTTAATTAATAAATTAAACAAAATTTGGACAATTTCCTCGGACAAACTTGCATGCTGGTAGCGAAATATTTTTAAATCTTATTACTGCAAGCAGCAAGCTATTGTTGCTTGACGCTTACCGCTTGCTGCGTGCTGTATGAACTAAGCTTTAATTTGGTAAATTTTTGCATTACTGAAGGTAAAAGTGCGATCTTAAATAAATCTTCGCTTGGGAAGTCAGCGAAAGCAGAGCAAACTTAGAAAACTTTTTGTAATAAACATTTTTTAACTGTCTAAATGTAAACTTACGTTGGATAACGTACGTTTATAAAACATTCGTACTAAGTCGGATGTCCAATGGATGTTTTGTGCTGTTTGGGATTAGGAAGAAACATTTGTTTCTCCTTTTGTTTAGTATGTAGTGGTATTGTATAAAATGTAGTTTAAACATTCCAATGGCATTTCCTATAATTAATATTAAACGTAAGATTTTACAAAACGTAAGATCTGAACACTTCTATTCAAAGTTAAATATAATCCAAGATTTTGTTTCTTATAGTACAAAAGTAATAAATTGCTTATATGATATTGTATTGTATAAAATGAAAAATGATATTATATGTTTTTTCCATGTGCTTTTGGAAAAATTTCAATCAATTCATAAATTTGAACTTTGAATTTACCATATATAGTAAAAAGAGAGAGAGAGCGCTCAAGCGAGCGCGTTACAATAAAATTATTATATATTACATAATACATGCCGTTCTTATACATATATATTTATATATGTCTCTGTAGGCTGGTTACTGAACTAACGGAAGATAAGAAATCTTACCCTGTTTACGGTGTTACCATTGCCGAAATAGAAATCGATGTGCTTACCGGTCAGCATATTATTAGGAAGGTTTATTTGATGATTGATAGTGGTCTAAGCTTGAATCCACTAATTGATGTCGGTCAGGCGGAGGGAGCTTTCGTGATGGGAATAGGATACTGGACTTCTGAAGATCTGGTGTACGATCCTGAAACAGGAATATTAATGAATAACAAATCATGGGTACGTTAAGTTTATTAAATTTCGATACACGCAATATCACCAGGACTCTACTACTTCGATTCACCGAGATTATCTCAAAAACATATTATTAAATTATCTAAAGTACATGAGTATTTTCATAGAATTATAATGCACCAGGCGTGAAGGATATTCCTGAAAGATTCCATGTATACTTACGCAATAACAAAGCCGACGCAATTGCTATCTACGGTTCAAAATGTAAGAATTGAAAATTTTTATTCAAATTATAATGATCCGAGGATTTTGGTCTTTAAAGTACGAAAGTAATAAAATACTCTTATGATATAATATTGTATAAATTGAAAAAGTAATCTATTACTTTTGTATAATGTAAAATTAAATCTCGGATGTTTCCTACATGTGTACCCATGATTAAAAAATTCGTAAAAATTTTTTTAGAAAAAATTTCAAATCCACAAAAATTTAATCTATTTACAAACATGCGTTTCAATGAATTATTTAATTTGTTTAAAAAAAAAAAGATTAAACAAATTAATTAAAATGAAAAGAAATTATAATTTAGACTTTTATTTAGAATATTAGAATCAGGAATATTTAATCATTGATGTATCGAATAAATACAAAAATATGTTTGCAGCGATCAATGAAGCACCGCTTTGTATGAGTTGCGTAATTCCAATAGCGATCCGCAACGCATTGGATTCTGCTCGAATAGATGCAGGAAATTATGAATGGTATCAATTGGGTAAGTTTTAAAGAGAAATACATTAGTATCCTCTAACAATTCAACATAAATCGCCTAACTTTGTGATTCGGATTAATTTCTACGTTTTTGGCAACTAATCATTTCATTGTCACTGCACTTTGATTCGGTGCTCGTATTAAAAAAAAAACATTTTTTAAATATTTTTACAAGAAACTATCCAAAACAAAATTTCTCCAATCTAGGAAAAAAAACAGAAATTAAATGTCTTAAAAATTTCTTTTAACTTATTTACTTTGATTATTTTTTTGTATAAATGCTTTTTTCATTTATTGCATCCTTAAAATGTTTTTCTACACCTTATTTATACCAAGGGGTACCAATTTTTGCAATCCGCCGTTTTTACTTGCTGATTAATATTTGCCAGTTTCATAGATAGAGTATCAAATTGAGGAGAAATGAAAGTTGCTTGAAGCAAGATTCGGAGAATACAGAGAGTATTTCTAAAGCTAGAAAAATCACTCAGGACCGTGTTCGTTTGCGTTACCCAATTGATTCAATATATCACCTTATTCTTGCTCAACTGCGTAAACGACATGAATAAAATGATATACGGAGACACAGAAGGTAACGTTCTGAACGTATTTCAGAGTTGCACTTTAAGTGAAAAAAAAAGGAAATCTCCTTTTTTAATTGATCGTAAATGGTTCGCGAAGAGTGGACACACAAGATATAAAAAGGTTTTTTTGCAGTACAAGTACATTGACAGAGTTGCAATTCTTTCTATAAAAATATCTAACTTGTAATAGGTTAAAAATTTTTTCTGATTTTAGAATTTACGTTTCTATTTTCTGAAAGTAGGGAAACTTTTATTTAAATAATTACATTCGAAAATTCATGTATTTTCCTGTATATAAGATATGTAGTTTCTTATATAATACCAAAATAATAGTATAATAATATTTAAGATACTTTAAAATATAATTTGTTTTGTTTACAGATGGACCGTGTACTACCGAACGTATACTTCTAAATACTTTAACTAGTTTAGACATGATGGTTTACGAGTGAAGAAATTTAGGAATTGTTCACAACGAAGCCGGTGTTTGAAATAAATTTTGTGCTTGGCTAACCTTTTAATTGCTGTCTAAGTAGAATAATTAAAAAATTTTCTCAATTAAATTTAATTGAAGTATTCATGTTTTGTTAATATACAAGAACTTTATAGTAACAGTTGAATTATAATGTTTTGTTTAATTAAATGTCTTTAAAATTGCTGTGTGAGTTAAAATATTCTTTATTTTATAGCAAAAAATCTCAAAAGTGGATCTTTATTCCCCGGTCTACCCTACACTATCTTCATTAAATTCCTTTAACCCTAATATGCTGCCATGTGGAAACGTGTTCGAGCTAGTTAGACATTGATTGCTAAGTTAGTTTTTCGAAAATCATCAGGAAACTCACATTTCATTAAAAGATAATATGAGTGATCATGAAGTTTTAAAAATTCATTTCGTTATATACATAAGTATGGAGCTCCTGATAGACAATTAAATATTGTAACAGAGAGCGTCATGAGTTTCAATCCTTAAACAATTTTGTATTATTATACATCTTATTTGTATATTATAAAGAAATTATGTTACGTGCTCCATATCGCTCTAATTAATAGCTTTAATTAATAACGTGTTCATTCATTTTTTCTTTGTAAATTAATTATGATATTTATATTTCTAAATATTATTAATATTCAACATTGAAATTGTGAAGCACGTTTGAAAACGTTGTATTAATTAATTAAGTGTTGCCTAATTTCTTGTATGTAAAATTAATTAACAGTAATATTTTATTACTTAATATCTATATTTAGTGTAATAAGATAACATTATATATAATGATATGATAAAGGTAAAAGTACACTATAAGTAAAAAGCAATCCTTGCATTGGTTGAGCTCTTTCTGGTTCATGATCAATAAGTGCTTTAAATAATTTCTTTTCTCGAGAGAATTGTACTTAAAAGTTATTATAAGTTTTACGAAAATATGTTATAAACCTTACGATGCTACTTAGAATTTAGACATAAGTTAGAATACGTATGCTGTTCGTTTAAGAACGCTTGCAGTAAATTTGGGTGGCGGGAACACGCTCCGAAGGCAGAAGACATCACATAATTATAGTGAAATTTATTGTAATTAACATTGAATACAGGAAATAATGGGCAGCAGTCTGCTTTACGTATTAACATTTGTAAATTGTACATTGAAATTAGCTCGCACTTATTGCTCGTACTTGTCAAGAATGCTATAGTCATGAAAGGAGTCATCGCTCCAACAGCAATTCAAATTCCGTGAACTAGAGTGAGAAAGAAAATGAGACAGCGGGTTACACTCGAACCGTATATCGAGCCCCGTGAGATAAAGTGAGATAAAATGAGACAACGGGCCACGCTCGAACCGTGTATCAAGCCCCGTGAGTTAGAGTGAGACAGCGGGTCACGTTCGAACCGTGTATCGAGCTCCGTAGGCATCGGTGTTGGCCGGACACCGCCTAAGACCGTCGTCAGGTGCCTTTATGCGACACGTTATGTGAACGCGAGACGAGGCGTCATGACGCGAGCCCGAGACCGTCATCGGGCTCATCAAAATTGTGATTTCTCATCGCTCGAGCCGTCTTCGAGCATTTTAGAGATTGAGAGAGAGAGAAAGAGAGAGAGAGAGAGAGAAGGGAACTAGGAACCGCGTATGGCGAAATGGCGAGCGAATAATCTCGTTGCATAATAATTAATCAGAGGCCCATTTCCTCTCTTACCTTCAAATCTGAAATCTCTCGTAAGCTATCTACTTAAATTTGGTGGATAGATGTATTTGTGATGGCTCTTTCGTCTTTACCAAATAGATTTTTCACCAAGGAGAAATATACCTTTTAATCAAGGAGATCAAGCCACCGTCGTTGCAAACAGACTTGTTATAAACAAAAGCACGTTCAAAAGACGATGCGCCCGTCGATATGCGCGGTGAGCGCAGCCATCAGCGCGCTCCAGCCGGACCCCGGCCATTTCGCCGATAATAGCGTTCGCCCAAACATATGCATACTTATAATATACTATTATAGGAAAAAACAAGGTCACACACAACGCTCAGCGGATGGGACCGATCACCATAATTACGAGGTTTCTAAAAAGAATATTATAATATATATTTTTTTATTTAATGTTTTACTTAATATATAAAATTTTTCTAAAATAATATTATAAAACATATATGAATAACTATTATGCAAAAAAGATACATTCCATGAAAATTTTCAGTAACAATTCATTAAGAAATAATGACATTATAATAATATTTTTAACAGGGTTAGTAAGTTATAACGCGTTATTTGTATCGTCGTTACCGTTACAAATTATTTTTTTCGGTAACAAATAAATAATGACGTTACATTTTCTACGGAGTAACGATCATACTAACGCAGCTACATTTTTAGGATAACGATTTCATTAGTTATTTCTATCGTTATACTTTATTTCTAACCACGTAAAGGTATTAGTCGTTACTAGAGGAGACAGAGATGCAACGTTAAAGATATAGATTTGATTGGCTCTCTTAATCACGTAATCATCATGATGCCTATTTTCATATTGTGTTCACAGTTTACACTTATAGGCTGCGTTCTCTTCACGTATTATCTGCATGATATGTATTATTTTATCTTTCTTTATTATTCGTTGACAACAATAATAAAATGATATATCATACGCACTATGCGTGAAACAGAACCTATACACAATTAGAAAAAAATGTGTCAAATTTAATATAAACCTCATGTCGTAAACAATTCACTCAAATTTATGGGTTAATTTAACACAAGATGAACATGTTAGAAGGTTACACAAATATTATGTAAGAGAATTAATACAAAAAAGATGATATCGATGATAAACTTCCGAAAATGGCCAAAGCCCGATTATCATGAAATTTGGCAGAAATGTTCCAAATGAAGTAAAATGAATGCTTTTAAATAGATTTTAACCGATAAAAATTAATAATTTAAAGATAAATATTAAACTACGTTTATTTCTTATATGTAACATTCACTTAATATTATATTTTGCAGTCTAGCAGCGCCAAGTTTTTTGTATTTTTACTTTTTAAAATAAAGTATATGTTATACATATTATACTTAATTATTTATTGCAAAAATGAAAGGGGAAAAAAATGCTTTTATATAAAATAAAAAATTTATTTATGAACAAAAAATATATATTTGCAAATAGAGTTTACCGTAATACTTATCTTCATGGTAGTATCTATATAATAATGTGCTTTCTTTTTTGCTTTTAATTTAATAGCTATAATAATTGTGTATATAAAAATTATAAATATTTTGTCATTAGAAGTGTGAACTATGTAAGAAAATTTTGTGTTAATTAATTAAGAGTGGCCTGCTTTCTTGTCAGCAAAATTTAATAACAGTAATACTGCATAACTCAAATAATAGCTGTAGGGTTAATGAGTTATTCAATTAATTGCAACATTAGAATATTCAAATAATATCATTGTAATGTAACATACACGTATAATGCTAATATATTGTTTATATATACGGTAAAAATATAATATAAAATTTAAAAAATAATATAATACTACAATAAAATTGAAAAAAAAAAATTTGTACAATATTTCTTTCCGTGTAAATATATAAAAAAATCATTCTTACTATATCTATTATATGTATGTATATGCAAACATCTTAATGAGTTTGACTACATTATTTACATTATTAATTAACGTATGAGCTTTGCTAGGTACATATATTTAATAATTTCGTGCACAATGTGCATCATTTTAAGAAAATTAAAAAAAAAATTAAATATCTGTAAATAAATTTGTTATGAAGAACATTATCTCGACCGGGTGTCATAAGAAATGACATTTCAAGCATCATTCCGTAAGAGTATTCTAAGTTGGAATACGCATATTTATAAAATATTATTATAATAATATTATTATAATAAAATTTTTTTTTCGTTATTTCTCACTTTGGATAAATATTGCGAAGAATATTACTACGTCGACCCGCCATCAGAGGTCTATCGATATTCGCAAATTCTCGCAAGTGCTGAGACACGCGTATATCTCTTTATATAGAATCTCGATTTAATAACTTACACCGGCGTCTAAGGTAGGCTTCCACTACAATACCTTACTGATGAGTCCAGTAGTGGAAGCCGGGACGAAACGCCAAACATTACGTGATATTCTTCGCAATATAGAATATTAGAATATATTATCAGATTTAGATTGACTCTTATTCGCCATTTTCAACGTATTAGTTATTGTTTATAAAAAGAGTTCTTTAATTCTTCAATTAAAATATAAAATATTAATATATAATAAGATAATATTTTACAATTTACAATAATCATTCACATATAATTTCTGATGTTTGTTTTATGAATATGTATCACGTAAAACGTGAATAGCCAAGTAAATCAGCAAATATGACATGTTGTTTTAAAAGCAGAAATAAGAATAACATATGCTGCACTAAACTGATATTTAAAATAAATTCTACAATTTAATAGTCATTTTTATTTGCTGTATGCTTGAAGTACATGAACAAATCTTCAGTATATAAATATATATATACAAAGTATATAATAATTGTATGTTTTATAATATATATAGATGTACAGTCTGAAAAAATTCAAGGCACAACAAATCCATGTGTCGTATTTGACATTGTTAACTAAATAAAAACGTCTCCGTGTATTATTGTGACAGAACTGCGTGTTCGTTATGTCAGGAAAGATGTGTTTATATACTGACAGTCAGTAATGAGATGCGTGAACGTGAGGATGTGTAATGATGATTGCTGAAATTGTAACAAGAGAATTATAGTGAATCACGTACCAAACGTTTGTAACTCGAAAAGAAGGTAAAATAAAAACGTTCGTCATTTCATATATACCAATTATTGCGAGGAATTTTGCTAAGGCCTCGGTAGTCTAATTGGCACTTGCGTGTAAAACAAGCGATCCAGGTTCAACTTCTCTCCTAGCCGAGGTAATATTTTTCGCAATTAGAAAAATAATTATTTTCAGATTTTAATATAGTTTAACATCGATATAAAATGCCAAAAGAGCATCAACTAATTATTAAATTGTTAATCAATTTAATTCGTGATAGTACAGCGGTAGTTTATTAGAGTTGCGTTTCAAAACCTTCTTCTTTTCTTCTTTGGTTAATGGCACCTGCCTCCAAACAATATAATAGGAGGTCGATACGGCCAGTAATCTGGTGTTTCAAAAGTCAAAACCGACAATCGTTCGGCACTCAAAGATTACACATATTAGTATATAAATTCACGGAAAATTATATATAAGCAACTAAAAATCCAAAATAGACTGTTATAGGCTTTGTATTCGTATTAATTTGTTGTAAAATAAAATTTTTCACAATAAGTATAATTTTCCAGATTTAGTAATATTTTCAGATTATTAGAGTTGCGATTCAAGACGATTGTTCGACGCGCAATTTGAGAGGGGACTACGTATATTAATTAATTATTAATTTAATTTAATTTGTGATACAACCGCTGTAGTTTATATGTAAGCAATTAAAAGATGCAAGCTAGACTGTTATAGGCTTCGTATTTGTATTAGTTAAGTTCTTACATTAACGGTCTTTAGTATTGAATATTGTTTATTTACGCGCCTGAAAGAAAGTGTTTATCATTTCACACATATACCTGTTATTGCGAGGAATGTTACTAAGGCTTCGGTAGTCTAATTGGCTAGGACATTTGCGAGTAAAGCAAGGTATCAGAGTTCGACTAGCGGCCGAGATAAATTTTTTGCAATAAGAATAATTTTCCATATTTAGTATTTTCAGATTACTAGAGTTGCGTTTCAAGACCGATGATTGTTCGGCGCGCAATTTGGTGGGACTACGTATATTAGTTAATTATTAACTTAATTTAACTCGTGATAGTATCGCGATAGTTTATATGTAAGCGATTAAAAGATTCGAGCTAGATTGTTATTGGCATCGTATTTGTATTAGTTATGTTCTGACATTAACGGTCTTTAGTACTAAATAAAATAAAATATTTATATGAATATTTTAAATTATTTTTACGTTCATTTCTAACGTTATGTCCAATCAAGACAATATGAAACTTTATATTAAAAAAATATAAATAATACATATAAACATAATATGTAATACAAATAATAAATAAAGAATTTAAATTAAAAATGTGCTCCATTTATTGATCGATTTTGTGTAAAATAAACTTTTATTGAAAATTTGCTTTAATAAAAGGTGTGAAAATTTCCATCATTTTATATTAATATACGTATGCTTGTGTTCTCATAAAAGGGAGTATATTTTTAAACAGTATGATTTGTAATCGTATAAAAAACACAAATCTAGATTCGCAATCTTAAATGCTTTAAGATGCCGTAAGTTGTAAATGACGATATCGGACAGAGAACTTAAGCTATTAAGTCGTAAAAATTGAGTTTATCAAATTCGATTAATTGTAACGATTAAAATCTAAATAATTCGCAAAAAATAATTTAAAGACAGAAATTAATGTCACATAACCGCTTATGGTTTACGGCTTACAATCTTTTAAAGCAATGTTGTGAAACAAAATTCGCACAAACATACACTTCATAACGATATTTCTACGTACAGTCTAGCACTGCTGGATAATTAATAACAGCTAATAAAAAATTGTAATATGTAACAATCAAAACTCTGCTGAACTCTACAGTGTCTTACAGAGAGTGTTCCTATAAATTCGCCGTATCTTTAGACAAGGAAAAGTTAGTCATAATCTGACACGAACAACGAGTAAAAATGGAAACGGCAAAAGTGTAAGTTTTTGAAAAAATTTATGGGACATTAAAACTATGCGTTATAAATAGTTAAAATAAATTTTTGTTATTAATAAAAATAATTATATTGAAAATTATGAACGCGTTAATATTGAGAATGACCTGATTGAGATATCGGTAATCAAAAGGTATGTTATAATAAACTTTATTTGCTGTTAAACAATTCACCATCATGACTTTGCTCTCGGCTCGTTTTTCTATTTTTAACATTTTAATCTCTTTTCAAATATTTAGGCCTTTTTACATTGTTAAATGAATTTGATACAAATATTTTAATTCTAAAAGATTCAATATTTATTATTTTAATACGGATGTTTTAAAATATTCTTTATTTATTTATATTTTAACGATTCAATGTAAATAATTTAGAACACAATTCCCACAAAATATCAGCAATACCTTCTTCACTAAAGATAACATTAAAATGTGATCTAATCTGATATATGTTTAGTTCCAGCAACAACATTATTCAATTTACAATTAACGGAAAACAATATACGGGTATGTATTCGTTGCATTAAATGTGATATTAAAGAAATGAGAATTTTCGATTATATTATTAAAGTGCTAAGTAATATAAAATAGAACACAATGGAATCTAAAATATATTATAAAAATCCGGGGTTGGCAAGTAACGTGTTATTTCTAACATCGTTACCGTTACAAGTTACTTTTTTCGGTAACGAATGGGTAACGGCGTTATATTTTCTTCTAAGTAATGTTTTTGGTAACGCAATTACATTTTTGAGGTAATGGTAACAATTTTACTAGTTACTTTTAACGTTACTTTATGTAAGTTAGGTTCTTTGCTTTATTGTAGCTTTCTGCTGCTTGCATGTGTTTATACTTTGCGATACGAGTACATATTTCGTATCATGTAATGACAGTTGATACAACTTTGCAAGACGCAATATTCTGCATTATTTAATTTGTGAGTAATGATTTTGTAAATAATTTATTTGAGAATTTATATATATACATACATTTCAGTTTTTGACCTTTATTCTTCTACTAGAAGATATAACTCTAGCTCTTATATTTTTTTATATTTACTGCAAAAATCTGCATATAATATTGTATAAGTATAAAAAAAGTAACGAAAAAAATAACGACTCGTTATATTTTTTAGTAGGAACGGTAACGGGTTACTTTTGAAAATCATTAACGAGTAGCGGTAACGAAATACTTTTCAGGAAAAAGAACGGTAACGGTAAATAGTTATTTATATGAGGTAACGTTGCCAACCCTGTAAAAATCTAATCAGAAGCTATAACATTTATTTACTACATAGTGACAAAATCCATCTCATTAAGTTCAAGAATTTGTCATACCTATACGAAGAATTATACAGAAAGTATAAAATTAGACGTTTAATTAAATGAGTTTCATATAATTAGACGATAAATATGTATGCTAAATAGTATGACACATTGATTATATAATTACAAAATTGCTTCTAGTATCCGGTGGTAGTGTTCCTGTTAGAACGTCCCTCCTTCTCTATATTCGCGAATATGCTGGTTTTCGAGGCACGAAGGCGATGTGTCACGAGGGTGGTTGCGGTGCCTGCATTGTATGTGTAATATTCAAGGACAAAACGATAGCTGTGAATTCATGTCTTGTACCGGTACGGATCTGCAATGGGTATGTATATGTTTTAAAAAGTGTGATGTGTATTAAAAAAAAATTGATTATTTAAAAAAAAGTGATTTCTCTGATTATTACTTATTTGTGGAATGACACTATGCGCGATAGCGGAAATTCCTTCTTTGACAAACACACACACGCAAATAATTATTTGAAACGTTAAAATCTTTCCTTTTTTCATTTTTATTTATTTTGTTTCTTACCCAATTCTTTAAATCCTCAGATACTGAGAACATATAAATGTTAATTAATATTTCGTACCATATAATGTCGCAGATGGAATATTTACACGATTGAAGGTATAGGTAACAAAAGAGATGGTTATCATAAGATTCAAGCTATTCTTGCTTACAAAAATGGCTCGCAATGTGGATATTGCTCACCTGGCATGGTAATGAATATGTATAGGTACGGTTACTAAAATTTAATAATTAATTTATGGATATTGTTAAAAAAAGATGTTGAATTTTTGACAAATTACTCTCCTTCCTTTGTGATAAAAGTTTTCCTCAATTATTTAGCGTTAAAACAAATGTCTCATGCAAAAAAGTACTATTACGAAAATTTAATATACATAAAAATATATTAATAATTGAATTCCATTAATTATAACTGTCTGATAATATACAAACAAATTAAAAATTGTACTACTATGTATAGTTCAAGTAAAAATAATTCCAATTAAGGGGCTACACCATGAGGTTAGATCATGAAAGGGGTTAGACAATGAAAAAATAAACTATTTTTGAAAATTTGTTTTGTGAAAGTGATCAAGTAAAAATCAAGAATTTTTATTTTCACTACATGACATTTACTAAAGAAGTACGTAGGGATTTTCAGAAATACGCTTTTGTATAATATAAAAATGGTGAACATTAAAAGAAAAGTGTCACTTTTTTTTAAAAAATTATGAACGAAATGTTAACAACAATAATAGTTTTTAACTAATCACACAAAGTCGCTACGAAGACTTTCTGCAAAATTCAAGTTGAATAAATATAAAGTTACAATGTATACCGATTTGAAAAATGTCATTTTGAAAAAAACGCGTTTAAAGTTTTCCGATGTGCGCCGATAATGTGAGGACGCACTTCAAAGAATCAACTGTATCACTGTTGTAAATACGTCAAATTCATCATTCTCTAAATAGTGGGGTTATATTTTCACATGTATAAACTGTCATTCAAGCAAAAAATTTTTTTTTCAAAATTTCAAAGTGGTTTAACTCCTTAAGTACAAATGTATACTAATGGGGATTTTATGATTCAACCGTTTATTAAAAAGCAAGAACTCTTTGTTAATGAGTTTGTTGTTTGTAAATCATAGTCTTGGGTTTGAGGAAAGTTTATCTGCAGAGCAAATCGAAAATTCATTTGGTGGCAACATTTGTCGATGCACCGGTTATCGTGCAATTATTGATGCATTCAGGGTATTTGTCACAGATGCATCTCCATCAATGATGAAAGACATTCAAGACATTGAGGTGTATAAAATTTCTTCTTTATTTCAAAAAATCAATCTTCATTTTGATATTTTGTTTTTAATTATATTTTGTTCTGAGTATTTTGATTTTGTTATTAGAAAAATAAGAACTGTTTAAATATTTTTATATTAATAACTCTTTTTAAATCGTTTTCATTCTGTTTCAAATATGGCAAAATACTCTTTGTAGGAACTATACGATATTAAACCTTGCCCGATATCCGAAATGCCATATGTACCTATACTCTACGATAAGCAACATGTAAACACAATGTTGAGAATAAAGTTAGAGGATGCAATCTTCTACAAAGTTTATACGATTGAGGATCTTTTTTCGATATTTACAAACAATGCAAATGCCACGTATATGTTAAATGGAGGGAACACTGCTAATGGTAATTTTTCTATGTTAAACAATTCAGATACAAATTTAATATATATTCCCGTTCATTTGAATAATAAAAAATTGTGTCCCCCATTAAAATAAGTTGATTGTAATCAACATTGTAATTTATAATAAAGTAAACAAAAGATGTCTCAGATACATGTTTTAGTTACGGATAGTTTTCTTATCTGTGATGTACTAATGGTGCAATATTATTTTCTCATAAAAACAATATTGTTTTGTAAAGAAGCAAATTGCCTGATATGATAAAAATAATCATATTTAACTCACAAAATCTTTTGAATTAAAGAATCCACATTTAGATTCTATTATATCATTACTCTTATATTTCAACAATTAAGTGTAATGTGTTTAAATATAATTTTGATAATTATTCGCATTAATAATCTGTCACGACATAGAAATTTACCAAGCCTTTAAAAATACAAAAATTTATATTATTCTAAAGTATCCTACAATGTTAAATTCAACATTTATATATTAATACTTACATTCAACTAAATTTGAAAAGTAAAACTTCACGTATGCGCGTATATGATTTTGAAATTAAATTTTGCAGGTGTTTATCGTTCAACCAAGAAAGATATATACATTGATATAAACAACATTCCAAAAATGAATAACATTACAAAAACTGATTCGACTTTGGTACTAGGAGGAAATGTAACTCTTACCACGGCACTACAGGCATTCCAAAAATATTCAACAGAAACCGGATTTAAATATCTGGAACAATTGGCCGAGCATATGGAGATGATAGCAAATGTTCCCGTACGAAATATTGGCACCATAGCAGGGAATATAATGTTAAAATACGAGCACAGAGAGTTCCCATCCGATTTCTTTTTGATATTACAGACTGTCTGTACTGAATTATATATCATGAAAAGTCCCTCTCAGAAGCTAAGAGTATATCTGCCTGAATTTTTGAATCTTGACATGCACCATAAAGTAATTTACAGCGTTGTATTACCACAGCTTACTGACCAGTATATATACAGATTTTATAAAGTCATGCCTAGAGCCCAAAATGCTCGCACTCACGTCAACGCTGGCTTCCTGTTCAAACTCGATGCCGACGACAAAGTAACAGAATCTTTACAAATTTTTATATTATGTTATCATTAACTACTTATTCATATTGTAATTTTCTTCAAATATTATTTGTTTGCATTTATAATATTTTTCAAAAAGGTGTTGGAGCAGCCTAACATTATTTTCGGTGGCATCAATAAAGATTTTACGCACGCAATTAACACAGAAAAATTGTTGGTGGATAAGATTATTTTTTCATGTTCCCTGCTGAAGCAAGCCTTGGATGTCTTGCATGCCGAGCTGCAACCTGATCATGTTTTACCGGATTACTCACCAAAATTTCGCAAGACACTAGCCGAAGGATTATTTTATAGGTGTATATTAAGCATCAAACCAGAGAAAATACCTCCTTTTTATCTCAGTGGAGGCACCTTATTAGAACGTGATCTATCTACAGGTATGTACATATAAAATATCATAAATATTTTTAAAGATATATGTCCATTATAAGAATTTATATAAACTTTCGCAATTCATGCACGTAATATAAATATAATTCTTATAAGACGATGATTTATATAATTGAAATGTACATACATAAAAGACGTTAACTGCAAACATTTCAATTCGAGATTTAAGATTTCAATAGTATGGAGATCAAGTACTATATAAAGAAGCAAATTCAAATGCAGATTGGATAGATTTGTAATTAACATTGCTAAACATTCCAATATTTGGGAATTACAATTTATTTTATTACAAAAATATTAAATATATATGTATATATTATAATATTTATTAAACAAACACACATGGAGATACACATAAACATTTTTACGTACAGATATCTTAATTTATTCCTGGAGCAACAAGCTATGCTTTTCCATTTTTATTAAAAATATTTTTTAATGATCTTGATGATTTTAATAAATATTTTAGAAAAAATATTTTTTTAATTTTAATAAGTATTGTCACTGGGACAGTCCAAACAAATTTTATCAAATGTTAATTAAATTAAGAAAATGATTGATTGCATTCAAACTAAATTTTTTGGATTAAACGGAACAGTTTTATTAAGAATGATCCCGTACAAAATATAGTACAAAATTGTCACATAAAATGACTTTAAGACATGTTTAAGTTGCAAAAAAACATTATATGTCCAATTTTACATACTTATTGTTTTCTGAGAAATTGCTTTAATAAAGTAAACAAAAGTTTCGAGCTCAACTAAAAATTCTCCTCTCTATATATTGCATGAATAAATTAATTTATGTATACATAAGTTTTAATGTATTCTAATTATGCAAAATTGATTATACGAAGAAATATAATCTTCCTAGGTCAAAAATTCTACGAAACGAATGTAGACATATGGCCAGTGACTAAACCTATGCCAAAATTAGAATCTATTGCACTGACATCAGGCGAAGCCCAATATTGTGATGATCTGCCAACATTTCCTGGAGAAGTGTTTTGTGCTTTTGTCGTCACAAATATCGCTAAAGGTTACATCAGTGGGATAGATGCTAAACAGGCTCTTCACATGAAGGGTGTAGTGGATTTTTTCAAAGTCGATGACATACCAGGAGAAAATCTGTGTATTTCGGCTGTTAACGGGATGATGTCATTGCCAGAGGACGAGTTACTGTTCGCTGACAAGGATGTTTCGTATGCCGGCCAACCTGTCGGTGTAATTGTCGCGGAGACGCATAATTTAGCGATTGAAGCTGCAAAATTGGTTCAAATTAAATATAAAGAATCTTCGAAAACAAAGCCGGTATTAAGTATTGAGGATGCTATTAATGCAAATGATAAAACTAGAATCAGGCAATGTGTCAACATTCCAGCAAAGAGGAAAGGTAAAAACTGTGAAAGAACGACATTTATTTAATTAAATTGTTTTCTTTTGTTATAATTATCTTTAAAAAATAGCAGTAAATGTATCTTTATGTTTTGAAAAAAGAATAAAATAGGCTGTACATTTGCAATCATGTGAAATAGTACATGCAAGTACTGATAGCAACTATTGGAAGTGGTAATTACTCAGTTTAGGCAAGTTATCTCTAATGATTTGGCCTTGGCATTTATTGTCCAAAACAATCTACTGAATGATTTTCAGAAATTTTAGTCGTTACCTGTTAAAATTAATTAATCATAAAACACTGAAGATAAAAAGATAAGATAAAAAGTAAATATTCCTTTTTACAATACACAGTTCCAACTCAGATAGAGCACAAAACTGAACTCATCAACAAATCAAAAGATCAGCTATTAGAAAAAAAGCAACACTATGTGACCGACCGTATACTTATTAAGCTCTTTTCATGATCTCTTTTAGAGTGACATAACAATTCTTAAATTTATATACAATTTTTTAATTAATTTTAATTCTTACAATTATTAATAATAATGAGACTCAATAATTAAAAACAATAGAAATTAGATAGGCTACAAGTCTGGGCTAGGATGTGCTATTTAATATAAACAAAATATAATTTACAAAAATTACAAACATAACTTTTCTACTCTCATCGGGTCATCATCAGAGTAAAAAACATTTAAACTAGATTCTTTTCTACATAAAGTTAAAAATAATAGGTTTAATAGAACCTCATAATTCATAAAATCTATTAAAATAAGCATGTAGAATATTTTAAAACTTTATATTTCATGTTTGAGATGTTGTTATATATTTAAACATATACTTCAGAACATATTTATGAAGAACACGATAGAGAACTTATTTCATTTAAAATTTCTATACATATTCCGGTTATGTTAGTTCATAAATTTGAGAACAAACTTTTATTATACAATATTTTAAATTTTGAATTTAATATTAAGTGATACATGTCGAGACGAATATCATTCCATTTGAATTCTTTCAACTTCTATAAAGAATCGAAAATCATCGGTCTTCATCTGACATAGAAAACGCCACCCACGGTTAAATTGATAACATAAATAAATAGATTTTTTTAAACTATATATATAACTTTGGTTTAAACTATTTTTCCAATAAACTAATAAAAACTTTCTGAGATAATCAGCTGTTCCAGGACATTTATTACGCACTGTATAATGTACTATATATATTCTGCAATGGGAAAAGGTTTTCCTCTCAGCCTATCTCTCCATAAAGAACAAAACGTGTCTTATAATTGCAGTCCACATACTTTTTTGACTTCTCGTAATAAGGAGCTACATTTAAAAACTTGTCAAGGGCGGTTGGGAAGGTGCCCTCGCGACATCAACAGAGATAAAACTTCGCCAAAGTGAACGGTTATCTTAAAAATAAAGATAATATATGAAAAAAGAGAAATATTTGTTATTGTTTTACAGAAAAAGGTGTTCATGAAATAAAGGGAGCCTTTCGATCTGGTGGTCAATATCACTACTCCATGGAGACTCAATCCTGCGTATGCGTTCCTACGGAAGACGGTATTGACGTGTATCCATCGTCACAATGGATGGATCTTATTCAAGTATCGATCGCGACTTGCCTTAATGTTAAACATAACAGGTAACTCACTAATCATGTCAACCTTGTGTACTACCATAAATGTCGAATTAGTTACATCGTTAAAATAATTATATCAATTGTTTTATTATAATTTATACTACAAATTATGTAAAATTCCAAGAATGATATTATATAAGGTGTTTGGAATTTAAATAACCAATCTTTGGTAGCGTGTTGAGGATCGATAAACTAAGAAAAAAATATCTTCTATAGAGATATGCTAATTTTTGTTTTGTTTTGGAGAAGATCGCAAAAAAGGAAAAATTATTTTTTTTTTTGCGATTTACATTATATTCATTTATTCGTTTAATATTGTTCAATTTGTGGATCTCTTACAGTAATACAAGCATTGCATTTAGTACAAACAACTCGTGTTACAGACAAAAACTAATCTGTTGATATTTGATGTACTGCAGCCTCGATGCAATTTTGCAATGTTCTCTTAAAACTATGGTTACACGGTCCGTGATCTTGCATGGCTCGTAATCCGTTTTGGCTCGCCTAGGTTTGTCATAGGATCATTCTTAAAATTGATATTAAAAAAGTCAATATTGAGGATCACGCGGCACGCTGTGGAATCCATAGTTCGCGATCCATGATCTGTGGCTCGTTGACTCGCCGAAAATTATCGGTAACTTATCGGTCACGAGTCAAAGAGATTCGCTAGACCTCGCGTCTGCTTATGCCTTGGCTGCATGAAGAAAAGAATAAACTGTCACGCCGTGCGACAGTAGTGTTGTAAAAAACGTAAAATAATGTATATAGCTGCACAGACTAGCTATCTTTGTTTGTTCGTTTTCTATTTAAAAATGCAAAAATAGTACAAGGTGTGATTCGAGATGCATAAAGAGTATGATGTATTCTTTTATTCTTCCTTATTATTCGATAAATAACTAGGACAAATGATGCATCATGCGTTTTATGCGTAAATCAAAACGTATAATGCACTTTAATTTACTTATATTACTCTTTGCAAGAACTGCGTTTAACAGAATATATGTTTTGCAATTGCTCAAAGTATCTTTAGCACTGATTAAACTACTATTTTAGATCTAGAGAAATAATTCTATGTTAACAAAAAGAAATCGTTACATTTGCAAAATTAAGCATTCTGCAGAATGCGACCGTTGATGAGTTCAACAGCGCAACGTTCCTGTCGGCTTATAAAAACCTTTGACTCGTGAAACTTACTGCTAATTTCCGAAAACGATGGATCGCGATAGCAAGTCGTCCCGGTCTCAGAACGCGTAGAGCTCTGCCGAGCCATGGCGAGCCATGACGAGCCACGAGCTGTGTAATTCTAGCTTAAGTTAATTAACAACAAATAAACTTCCTACTTTAGGACCTCCTTCACACAACACACACACACACACACACACTACTATACGTACCAACACAACTCTGCTCTCTCACTCGCCTTTAATTATTGGATTTTATGCATATTAATTTGGAAAGCCCGTAAAAAGATTATGTTTGAATAGAATAAAGTTAGCAGCAATAACGTGTGCGAATTTAATTTTTCTAGAATCAATGTGTATGTAAGACGACTTGGTGGTTCTTACGGATCGAAAATCTCACGCAACGCGCAAATTTCATGCGCTTGCGCATTGGCATGTTATCTACTGGATCGTCCAGCACGATTCATTATGACGATGGAGAGCAATATGCTATCGATTGGCAAGAGATGTCCTATGCGTCAAGAATATGAGATTAAAGTAAACGATGACGGAGTTATACAGTCTCTCGACTCGCAACACTGGAGCGAGTGTGGTTCTAGTCCTAACGAACCACATTCTGGCATAATAGCTCACTACTTACAAAAGTATTGAAATATAACATGTAGAGTAAACAAAAATTTAAGGGGACAACCTGATATAAGACGCCGAAAAGACAACGACTTTCGCGAATTTTTTCTCAGTAACTATTAAACAATATCAATACTAAATTTTAGAGTTGTTTTGTGACATCTATAGACAATACAAAAATATATTCTTTATTTAAAAAGGACGTCATTTTATATTGTTATATTTTAATATGTTCATATCTCTGCGCAGCTGGAGTTGTTATTTTATGTAACGGCTATTGGATCTAATTCCTATCTGAAATAAAAAATCAAAATTTTTTATTAATCTTCAAGAAATTTTATCCTAAAAAACTAAAAAGACCAAGACAGAATTACGGAAATTGTATAAGTTTAAAGAAAAAATACAATTTTTACGAGAAATTTTCGACTTCTTTATGAAAAAACAATTTAGTTTAGTTACATTTTTCTAAAAACGTTTTTAGAAACTCATCGATTTATCGAAATACTTTGAATTTTGATTTGTTACTTCAGAAACTATATTTTCATAAGTTTTATTACCGATTTATTTCAAAATTCAAAAATTTTGAATTTTTAAGTCAGGTTCCCCCCTTAGATAATTTTTATGACACAGTAATGTATTATACCAAAACGCATTTCTAATTATTACAATTTGTCTATTAGATTTTATGTACACAATATTGTAAAAACCGAGAGGCAAAATTTTAAACAGAAATATCGTATATTGTATTAAACTATTTTTATTTTATATTGAACAAGATTTAGAAAAATATTTAAACATAACGAAAACATGTCACATTAATAATGTGAATAAAAAAATTATTTTAGTTTATTTCGACAAAGAAGATTTCAATAATTATTTAAATCAAATTTGAAAACAATTTATTGCGATTGATTTTACTTCTTTAATTAAAAAACATAAACAATGTTTTGTCATTATAGTAGCTGCTACTTAATTGATAATTGGAATATTAGAGGATATGAAGTCATAACCGGTACACCATCAAACACGTTTTGTCGAGCATCAGGATTTACGGAAGGATTAGCCATGATTGAGAATATGATGGAGCACATTGCGATAGTGGCGAATAAGGATCCGATTGCAGTCAGATTAGCGAATATGAATGATAATGATAAATCCGTATTAGATAATATAATACAAAAGATGTTGAATATGACCTACTACATAAAGAGACAGATCTCTATTTGGGAGTACAACAGAGACAATCGCTGGAAAAAAAAGGGAATTGCAATGGTACCGATGAAGTATTGGACAACATATGTAGGACAATTCAATACAATATTATCGGTCTGCGCTCGCGACGGTTCGGTATGCGTGACACTTAGCGGAATTGAAATTAATCAAGGCATAAATACGAAGGTATGAAAATGCAGTGAATTATTCAAATGAGTTGTGTCATGCTTTTCATTCAATTATCAATAATGGAAAATAATGGAAAATTGTATTAAAAAATCCTTCACTTTCAAGTTTTCTATTTAAAAAAATTAAAATAAAAAATTGTGATATGAGAGATTTCTATGATTTTAATCACTTCTATTTCTAGATACACATATTTCCTGTATTTTAAATAGCAAAAGATTAAATTTAATATGTAAAATGTTTCAAATATCTGCCAATATAAAAATTATTTCTGTATACTAGATCGCACAAATAGCAGCTCATACACTAGGAATTGATATCGAATTAATTTCCGTTAAACAAAGCAACAATTCAGCGGCACCAAACATGTCAGAAACAGGACACAACGTTACTATAGATACCTGTGGATACGTAAGAAATCAATGTCTCCTTCACTGTAGAAAACGCGATGTCATACATTACATATACATGTATAACAAAGAATTTGATGATGGTACCGATTATTGCACCATTTTTTTCAGGCAACGATTCAAGTTTGCACACAAATTTTAAAGAGACTCGAGCCAATTAAAAAAAAAATGGAAAATCCGAAGTGGCAGGATGTCATCTTTAAAGCGTTTCAAGAAGGCATTGATTTATACACACGTTATAGGTGAACTAAATAAATCGTATTTGATACATCGATCATATACTATACTATATGTCACACAGTTTCTTAAATTGACACATTCTATCACACAAAGTTGTAAAGCACTTTAACAAATTTTCAGAAACATTTTACATCCGTCAAGAAAAAACACTCCTTATCTTTAGCATGAAACAAGCTACAATAAGCTGTAAAAAAGTGCGATTTATTAGCCCTTTTTGTTATCATTATGATATGCAGCGTAGTTATCATGTATTTTCAGAATTATTTAAATAGATAAATAGATTTAAACTCTGTGTATTTTTAGAGTGAGATAACATTTCTTAAAATGCTATACGCATAACTAATTATTATATAATACATTCCATTTACCTTGGCAGCTTGACCCTCAGCGGGTCAATGGAAGATACGTTGAAGCCTTACCCTGTTTACGGTGTTACCATTGCCGAAATAGAAATCGATGTGCTGACCGGTCAGCATATTATTAGGAGAGTTGATTTGATGGTCGATGCTGGTCAAAGCTTGAATCCAGAAATCGATGTCGGTCAGGTGCAAGGGGCTTTCGTGATGGGAATGGGATACTGGACTTCGGAGAATCTGGTGTATGATACTGAAACAGGATTATTAATAAATAACAGATCATGGGTAAATTAACTTTTGTCAAATTTCGATTCTCATAATACGTCAAGACTACTTCTCTTTACCGAGATGGTCCAAAGTATATAGAGTTAAAATAAAACAGTAATGAATATGTGGATAGGCTATGAGCCAACGTTAGATGTTATTGTTAATTATTTAGTTAAAATTCAGATAAACAACACAAATGTTTCGATCCATATCTGGTCATTATCAATGCGACAATATTAAAGTTAAATACTTTGTAATTATTATCCTAATATAATTCAAAATACACAGGCCCACAAAAAAACTTTTTTTTTGTGGGCCTGTGATATTTTTTCTTGTGAAAATATTTAAATGTGTAGTAATTAAACCAATATTAAGTTAAGATTACATTTCTAAAAAGCTAATACGAATCCTGACTAATACGCTGTATCTAGACAACTATTTTTACAAAACTATATTTTTGCAATACAAAAGGTTATGGAACTAAATCAGAATAATAATAATTATTATTATTAAAAAAGAAATCAATTGTTTTTCAAATCGACGGTCCAACACAAATCGTAATTTTATAATTATTAAATTTTAATATCAGGAGACGCGGTAGTGTTTCCGATCATGTTTATCGTCATATTGATAATAATCCAGGAGTCAAAACATTTGTGTGTTGTTTATCTGCATTTTAAATAAGTAATTAACAATAACATATAGCTTTGACTCGTAGTCTTATATATATTTATTAATGTTTTATTTTACAATAATAATTGAGACCATTCTTCATTTCTGTTATTCATAATTAAATTATCTGTAATGTTGTAGAATTATATGCCACCAGGAGCAAAAGATATTCCTGAAGATTTCCGCGTATACTTACGTCAAAAAACTATCAATAAAGATGGTGTCTACGGTTCACAAAGTAAGACCAAAATTCTTCCATTCAAATTACTTTTCACTATAAAAAATAAAAACTTGAATATATTATACGTATTTGCATAAAGTTGATAATTTTGTTATAGAAAAAGCTTTTCTTTTAGAAAAAGCATTAAATGAACATGAATTTAATTAATTTAGGCTATATTCTATTTGTTATTTTAAATAAAGTATTTCAAGCGTATTGATTGGCTACAAACAAGAGAAGTTTCCGCATTTATTTATCTCATGATCAATGAATAAACCCAAAATCTTTGTCGTACGACAAATGTAATACCAATTTTACAAGCGTGCGCTTCAATAATTTATTTAATTTAAATAAAATAGACAATATAAAAAAATATTAAAATAAAGAAGGTCTTAATTCTTTAATGTTCTGGAATTAGTAATACTAATTTTGAAAACATCTTTGCAGCAATCAATGAACCACCGCTTTGTATGAGTTTTGTAATTCCGATAGCGATCCGCTCAGCATTGGATTCTGCTAGAAGAGATTCAGAAAATGTGGATCTATGGTTTCAACTGGGTAAGTTTTAACCAGAGATACATATTCATTTTGTTGACATTCAACATACAAGACGAACTTGATAATATGTATTAATTTTTACATTCCTTGAACCAACTACTAATTATTGAATTGCCATTATATTCTACTTAAATGTCATGCTTGTATTTAAAAAACGTTTTTTAAATATTTTTCTAATGTAATCTTTTCTTTCGCTCTTTTTTGTTTAAAATGAATCGAATGGGCAATTTAAAAAGAAATGTGTTTTCAAATTTTATAGTCTCTTATTCTCTAGACCGTTTTTTGAATGCTATATTATATGAATAATATCTTGTTCGCATTATTACGATTTACGATGTATATAACTCGAAATTTTTAATTTTATATTAAAATAACTAAATATACATTATTCTACATAATTAATTTAAATTTTCATAATTTTCTTTACAAATCGTTTTTATAGATTATTATACATGTGTATACATTTTTTCTTTTAGAACACTACCATAATATTTCGATTTATATTCATGTATCATTTGTAATGTTTGTAGATGGACCGTGTACAACCGAAAATATACTTCTAACTAGTTTGACTAGCAGAGACCAAATGTTGATAGAAAAAAAATAGAAATAGAAAGCATTCTCATGTAATCCTGCATTTAAAATAAGTTTTATCTTTAGTTAGTTGGTTCATTTCTATCTAAATAAAGTTATTCAAATATTTTGTAAAACAAAGGATAAAATTTATGAATTTATATGTTTTATATTTATGTAAAACTGTTATGGTTAATTATGGAATTATAATAATTAAATTAAGTTTTAAAATTGCTAAGATGTGTCTTCTCATTTCTACAAGTTTTGAGTAAATTTTCTCCATTAAGCTTTTTTAACAATACGCTACCGTACATATTTAAATAATATACATTACGCATGCAAGTGAGCTAGATCAATGAGTTTTAAATTAAGCTTTTTTAGTCTCTTGTTATGTCTCTTGATACAAAACGCATATAATGTTCTTCTTTCGCATTTTTGTTCCAACAATAACCAAACTCAATTTGAATTCGATTGTGAATTATTTTTTCTGTTATCTTTAATTAAGAATCCGTACTTTTTTATATTGGAATCTATGTTACAATCTACAAGTAGTCTGACAGAAAATACAGAAAAAATTTGCAATCCCACTAATAATTATTTTATATTTATACAATAAAAATAAATATTGATGCAGCGAATTAGATGGTAAAATATGACATGACGTTTTTAATTGACCGCTACAGCCAATTTTGGTTGTGTTAGCCTAATCGCAATGTTTGCTAATATACACACTAATGAATAAACTATCGCAAAAATTGCAAAATAGTACAATATTTTTCGACTTAATTCAGTTTACCCACGGATAATAAGTAATGCGATATCAATTAATAAAGATTTCCGCATAGACTCATGTTTGCTCGTTGGATCGCAAAAATTGCAAAATGTTAGAGAACATTTATACTCGGTTTGGTTCGTGCTGCCGTTATGCTGTCGTTGTTTTAATTGTCAAACACCATGTATAATTTGTAATGTTTTCAGACAAACTTGAAACTGTGTATTACAGAACGTACTCTTAGTTTAATCAACAAATATGACATGGTACTTTGGTATCAGACATGAAAATCGTTTGCTAAAAAATCGATATTTAAAGTAAATTCTATTACTTATTGTATTTTTAATTACTGCCTACCAGAAATAAATTTAAATATGTTAAGTATATAAAAATACATATAAAGTATATGTAGAACGTTTTATAAAATTTAAAAATACTTTTACAAATAAATTCAAGGCACAACAAATCTATCTGTCTTATTTGACACTATTTATAAGTTGTAAACATTTTTGTATACCATTGCGAATAAAACCAACGTTCAATGTGACCAGAGAAAGTGTTTACTGATAGTCAATAAGAAGACGCGTGAACCTTTGACTCGTGAAACTTACTGCTAATTTCCGAAAACGATGGATCGCGATAGCATGTCGTCCCGGTCTCAGAACGCGTAGAGCTCTGCCGAGCCATGGCGAGCCATGACGAGCCACGAGCTGTGTAATTCTAGCTTAAGTTAATTAACAACAAATAAACTTCCTACTTTAGGACCTCCTTCACACAACACACACACACACACACACACACACACACACACACACACACACACACTACTATACGTACCAACACAACTCTGCTCTCTCACTCGCCTTTAATTATTGGATTTTATGCATATTAATTTGGAAAGCCCGTAAAAAGATTATGTTTGAATAGAATAAAGTTAGCAGCAATAACGTGTGCGAATTTAATTTTTCTAGAATCAATGTGTATGTAAGACGACTTGGTGGTTCTTACGGATCGAAAATCTCACGCAACGCGCAAATTTCATGCGCTTGCGCATTGGCATGTTATCTACTGGATCGTCCAGCACGATTCATTATGACGATGGAGAGCAATATGCTATCGATTGGCAAGAGATGTCCTATGCGTCAAGAATATGAGATTAAAGTAAACGATGACGGAGTTATACAGTCTCTCGACTCGCAACACTGGAGCGAGTGTGGTTCTAGTCCTAACGAACCACATTCTGGCATAATAGCTCACTACTTACAAAAGTATTGAAATATAACATGTAGAGTAAACAAAAATTTAAGGGGACAACCTGATATAAGACGCCGAAAAGACAACGACTTTCGCGAATTTTTTCTCAGTAACTATTAAACAATATCAATACTAAATTTTAGAGTTGTTTTGTGACATCTATAGACAATACAAAAATATATTCTTTATTTAAAAAGGACGTCATTTTATATTGTTATATTTTAATATGTTCATATCTCTGCGCAGCTGGAGTTGTTATTTTATGTAACGGCTATTGGATCTAATTCCTATCTAAAATAAAAAATCAAAATTTTTTATTAATCTTCATGAAATTTTATCCTAAAAAACTAATAAGACCAAGACAGAATTACGGAAATTGTATAAGTTTAAAGAAAAAATACAATTTTTACGAGAAATTTTCGACTTCTTTATGAAAAAACAATTTAGTTTAGTTACATTTTTCTAAAAACGTTTTTAGAAACTCATCGATTTATTGAAAAACTCTGAATTTTGATTTGTTACTTCAGAAACTATATTTTCATAAGTTTTATTACCGATTTATTTAAAAATTCAAAAATTTTGAATTTTTAAGTCAGGTTCCCCCCTTAGATAATTTATGATACAGTAATGTATTATACTAAAACGCATTTCTAATTATTACAATTTGTCTATTAAATTTTATGTACACAATATTGTAAAAACCGAGAGGCAAAATTTTAAACAGAAATATCGTATATTGTATTAAACTATTTTTATTTTATATTGAACAAGATTTAGAAAAATATTTAAACATAACGAAAACATGTCACATTAATAATGTGAATAAAAAAATTATTTTAGTTTATTTCGACAAAGAAGATTTCAATAATTATTTAAATCAAATTTGAAAACAATTTATTGCGATTGATTTTACTTCTTTAATTAAAAAACATAAACAATGTTTTGTCATTATAGTAGCTGCTACTTAATTGATAATTGGAATATTAGAGGATATGAAGTCATAACCGGTACACCATCAAACACGTTTTGTCGAGCATCAGGATTTACGGAAGGATTAGCCATGATTGAGAATATGATGGAGCACATTGCGATAGTGGCGAATAAGGATCCGATTGCAGTCAGATTAGCGAATATGAATGATAATGATAAATCCGTATTAGATAATATAATACAAAACATTTGTTACAGTGAAGTCGTAAAACCCACTATTCTGTCATTCCCCAGTAAATAAAGATAACGTATTTTCTGACACCGCTGTTGCACACGGAGTCTCGGTTTTGATCCCGGGACTTTTTTTTAACAATTAAATCTTGCAATTTGTAATTGTTATATACAATTTTTAAGCCGATCTTAATCATTCAATATAAAAAAATTATTTATTATACTTAATTATATTTATTGCAAAAATGAGGGAATAAAAAACAATGCTTTTATATAAAATAAAAAATTTATTTATGAACAAAAATATATATTTGCAAATAGAGTTTACCGTAATACTTATCTTTATGGTAGTATCTATATAATAATATGCTTTCTCTTTTGCTTTTAATTTTATAGCTATAATAATTTGTGTATACAAAAATTATAAATATTTTGTCATTAGAAGTGTGAACTATGTAAAAAAATCTTGCGTTAATTAATTAAGAGTGTGGCCTGCTTTCTTATCCGCAAAATTTAATAACAGCAATACTGCATAAATCAAAAAATAGCTGTAGGATTAATGAGTTATTCAATTAAATGGAACATTAAAATATTCAAAAAATATCATTGTAATGTATAACATAAATGTAAATGTTAATATATTGTTTATATATACGGTAAAAATGTAATATAAAATTTAAAAAATAATGTAATAAAGCAATAAAATTAAAAAAAAAAATTTGTACAATATTTCTTTCCGTGTAAATATACAAAAAAATCATTCTAACAATATCTATTATGTGTATATGTAAACATCTTAATGAGTTTGTCTACAATATTTATATTATTTAACTTACGTTTGAGTTTTGCTAGACACAAAGATTTAATAATTTCGTGCACAATGTGCATCATTTTAAAAAAATTAAAAAAAAAATTTTAAATATCTGTAATAATTTCAAATATCTATAAGTTATGAAGAACTTTATCTCGCCCGGGTGTCACAGGAAACGAGATTTCAAGCATCATTCCGTAAGAGCATTCTAAGTTGGAATACGCATATTTATAAAATATTATATAATAATAAGATAATATTTTACAATTTACAATCATTCACATATAATTCCTGATGTTTGTTTTATGAATATGTATTACGTAAAACGCATGGTTCCAAGTAAATCAGCAAGTATATGACATGTTTTAAAAGCAGAAATAAGAACAACATATGCTGCATTAAACCGATATTTAAAATAAATTCTACATTTAATAGAGTCATTTTTATTTGCTGTATGCTTGAAGTAAACAAATCTTCAGTATATAAAAATATATATACAAAGTATATAATAATTGTATGTTTTATAATATATAGATGTACATTATGAAAAAATTCAAGGCATAACATATCCATGTATCCTATTTGACATTGTTAACCAGATAAAAACGTCTCCGTATATTATTGTGAACAGAACTGCGTGTTCGTTATGTCAGGAAAGATGTGTTTACATACTGACAGTCAGTAATGAGATGCGTGAACGTAAGGATGTGTAATGATGATTGTTGAAATTGTAACAAGAGAATTATAGTGAAACACGTACAAAAACGTTTGTAACTCGAAAAGAAGGTAAAATAAAAACGTTCGTCATTTCACATATAGCAATTATTGCGAGGAATATTGCTAAGGCTTCGGTAGTCTAATTGGCGCACTTGCGCGTAAAACAAGCGATCCAGGTTCAACTCCTAGCCGAGGTAATATTTTTCGCAATAACAAGAATTATTATTTTCAGATTTTAATATAGTTTTATATCGATACAAGATGCCAAAAGAGCATCAATTAATTATTAAATTGTTAATTAATTTAGTTCGTGATAATATAGCGGTTGTTTACTAGAGTTGCGTTTCAAAACCGACAATCGTTCGGAGCTCAAAGATTACACATATTACTATATAAATTCACGCAAAATTATATATAAGCAACTAAAAATCCAAACTAGACTGTTATAGGCTTTGTATTCGTATTAGTTACGTTGTAAAATAAAATTTTTCACAATAAGAATAATTTTCCAGATTTAGTATTTTCAGATTATTAGAGTTGCGTTTCAAGACCAACGATTGTTCGGCGCGCAATTTGGGGGGACTACGTATATTAGTTAATTATTAATTTAATTTAATTCGTGATAGTACCGCTGTAGTTTATATGTAAGCAATTAAAAGATTCAAGCTACACTGTTATAGGCTTCGTATTTGTATTAGTTATGTTCTTACATTAACGATCTTTAGTATTGAATATTGTTTATTTACGCGCCTGAAAGAAAATGTTTATCATTACACATATATACCTGTTATTGCGAGGAATATATATGTTACTACGGCTTCGGTAGTCTAATTGGCTAGGACATTTGCGCGTAAAGCAAAGTATCCGTGTTCGACTAGCGGCCGAGATAATATTTTTCGCAATAAGAATAATTTTCCAGATTGATAGTATTTTCAAATTACTAGAGTTGCCTTTCAAGACCGACGATTGTTCGGCGCGCAATTTGGGGGGACTACGCGTATATAAATAGTTAATTATTAATTTAATTTAATTCGTGATAGAGAGTACGCGGTAGTTTATATGTAAGCGATTGAAAGATTTAAGCTAGATTGTTATTGGCTTCGTATTTGTATTAGTTATGTTCTTCATTAACGGTCTTTAATATTAAATAATGTAAAATAAATGTTTATATGAATATTTTAAATTATTTTTACGTTCATTTCTAACGTTATGTCCAATCAAGACAATATGAAACTTTATATTAAAAAAATATAAATAATACATATAAACATAATATGTAATACAAATAATAAATAAAGAATTTAAATTAAAAATGTGCTCCATTTATTGATCGATTTTGTGTAAAATAAACTTTTATTGAAAATTTGCTTTAATAAAACGTGTGAAAATTTCCATCATTTTATATTAATATACGTATGCTTGTGTTCTCATAAAAGGGAGTATATTTTTAAACAGTATGATTTGTAATCGTATTAAAAAACACAAATCTAGATTCGCAATCTTAAATGCTTTAAGATGCCGTAAGTTGTAAATGACGATATCGGACAGAGAACTTAAGCTATTAAGTCGTAAAAATTGAGTTTATCAAATTCGATTAATTGTAATGATTAAAATCTAAATAATTCGCAAAAATAATTTAAAGACAGAAATTAATGTCACATAACCGCTTATGGTTTACGGCTTACGATCTCTTAAAGCAATGTTGTGAAACAAAATTTGCACAAACATACACTTCATAACGATATTTCTACGTACAGTCTAGCACTGCTGGATAATTATTATTAGCCAATAAAGATTGTAATATCTAACAATCAAAATTCTGCTGAACTTTAGGTAACGTTCCTATAGTGCCTTACAGAGAGTGTTCCTATAAATTCGCCGTATCTTTAGACAAGGAAAAGTTAGTCATAATCTGACACGAACAACGAGTAAAAATGGAAACGGCAAAAGTGTAAGTTTTTGAAAAAATTTATGGGACATTAAAACTATGCGTTATAAATAGTTAAAATAAATTTTTGTTATTAATAAAAATAATTATATTGAAAATTATGAACGCGTTAATATTGAGAATGACCTGATTGAGATATCGGTAATCAAAAGGTATGTTATAATAAACTTTATTTGCTGTTAAACAATTCACCATCATGACTTTGCTCTCGGCTCGTTTTTCTATTTTTAACATTTTAATCTCTTTTCAAATATTTAGGCCTTTTTACATTGTTAAATGAATTTGATACTAATATTAATTCTAAAAGATTCAATATTTATTATTTTAACACGGATGTTTTAAAATATTCTTTGTCTATTTATATTTTTACAATTCAATGTAAATAATTTAGAACATAATTCCCACAAAATACCAGCAATACCTTCTTCACTAAAGATAACATTAAAATGTGATCTAATCTGATATATGTTTAGTTCCAGCAACAACATTATTCAATTTACAATTAACGGAAAACAATATACGGGTATGTATTCGTTGCATTAAATGTGATATTAAAGAAATGAGAATTTTCGATTATAATAATTATGTTATTAAAGTGCTAAGTAATATAAAATAGTACACAAAGAAATCCAAAATATATTATAAAAATCTAATCAGAAGCTATATATAATATTTATTTACTGTATAGTGACAAACGCCAAACATTACGTGATATTCTTCGCAATATAGAATATTAGAATATATTATCAGATTTAGATTGACTCTTATTCGCCATTCTCAACGTATTAATTATTGACAAAATCCATCTCATTAAGTTCAAGAATTTGTCATATACGAAGAATTATACAGAAAGTATAAAATTTGACATTTAATTAAATGAGTTTCATATAATTAGACGATAAATATGTATGCTAAATAGTATGACACATTGATTATATAATTACAAAATTGCTTCTAGTATCCGGTGGTAGCATTCCTGTTAGAACGTCCCTCCTTCTCTATATTCGCGAATATGCTGGTTTTCGAGGCACAAAGGCGATGTGTCACGAGGGTGGTTGCGGTGCCTGCATTGTATGTGTAATATTCAAGGACAAAACGATAGCTGTGAATTCATGTCTTGTACCGGTACGGATCTGCAATGGGTATGTATATATGTATTAAAAAGTGTGATGTGTATTAAAAAGAAATTGATTATTTAAAAAAAAGTGATTTCTCTGATTATTACTTATTTGTGTAATGACACTATGCGCGATAGCGGAAATTTCTTCTTTGGCACACGACACACACACACACACACACACACACACAAACACACACACACACACACAAGCAAATAATTATTCGAAACGTTAAAAAAAATTATTGGCTCTTTCTCTTATCTTTAATCAATTTGTTAAAATCTTTCTTTTCTTCATGTTTATTTATTTTGTTTCTTATTGAAATACTTTAATTCCTGAGTATACTGAGCACATATAAATGTTAATTAATATTTCGTACCATATAATGTCGCAGATGGAATATTTACACGATTGAAGGTATAGGTACCAAAAGAGAGGGTTACCATAAGATTCAAGCTGTTCTTGCTGACAAAAATGGCTCGCAATGCGGTTATTGCTCACCTGGCATGGTAATGAATATGTATAGGTACGTTTTACTAAAATTTATTAATTAATAGATAATGTTTAAAAAAAATGTTGAATGTTTGACAAATTATTCTTCTTCCTTTGTGATAAATGTTTTTCCGAATTATTTAGCGTTAAAACAAATGTCGCTTTCCAAAAAGTACTATTAAGAAAAATTAATATACATAAAAATATTAATAATTGAATTCCTTTAATTATAACTGTCTGATAATAAACAAACAAATTAAAATTATGTATAAAAATAGTACTGCTATGTATAGTTCAAGTAAAAATAATTCCAATTAAGGGGCTACACCACTTTAGACCATGAAAAAATAAACTATTTTTGAAAAGTTTCTTTTGTGAAAGTGATCAAGTAAAAATCAAGAATTTTTATTTTCTCTACATGACATTTACTAAAGAAGTACGTAGGGATTTTCAGAAATATGCTTTTGTATATTATAAAAATGGTGAACATTAAAAAAAAAGTGTCACTTTTTGCTAAAAAATTTTGAACGAAATGTTAACAACAATAATAGTTTTTAACTAATCACACAAAGTCGCTACGAAGACTTTCTGCAAAATTCAAGTGAATTGAATAAATATAAAGTTACAATGTATTTGAAAAATGTTATTTTGAAAAAAACGCGTTTAAAGTTTTCCGATGTGCGCCGATAATGTGAGGACGCACTTCAAAGAATCAACTTTATCATTGTTGTAAATACGTCAAAGTCATCATTCTCTAAATAGTGGGGTTATATTTTCACATGTATAAACTGTCATTCAAGCAAAAAAATTTTTTTTTATCTTTTCAAAATTTCAAAGTGGTTTAACTCCTTAAGTACAAATGTATACTAATGGGGATTTTATGATTCAACCGTTTATTAAAAAGCAAGAACTCTTTGTTAATGAGTTTGTTGTTTGTAAATCATAGTCTTGGGTTTGAGGAAAGTTTATCTGCAGAGCAAATCGAAAATTCATTTGGTGGCAACATTTGTCGATGCACCGGTTATCGTGCAATTATTGATGCGTTCAGGGTATTTGTCACAGATGCATCTCCATCAATGATGAAAGACATTCAAGACATTGAGGTGTATAAAATTTCTTCTTTATTTCAAAAAATCAATCTTCATTTTGATATTTTGTTTTTAATTATATTTTGTTCTGAGTATTTTGATTTTGTTATTAGAAAAATAAGAACTGTTTAAATATTTTTATATTAATAACTCTTTTTAAATCGTTTTCATTCTGTTTCAAATATGGCAAAATACTCTTTGTAGGAACTATACGATATTAAACCTTGCCCGATATCCGAAATGCCATATGTACCTATACTCTACGATAAGCAACATGTAAACACAATGTTGAGAATAAAGTTAGAGGATGCAATCTTCTACAAAGTTCATACGATTGAGGATCTTTTTTCGATATTCACAAACAATGCAAATGCCACGTATATGTTAAATGGAGGGAATACTGCTAATGGTAATATTTCTATGTTAGATAATACAGATACAAATTCATTATTAAAACATCGTTATCTTAAATAATAAATAGATAAAAAATTGTATCCCATTAAAATAAGTTGATTTTAATAAACATTATAATTTATAATGAAGTAAACAAAAAGATGTCTCAGATACATGTTTTAGTTACTGATAGTTTTCTTATCTGTGATGCACTAATGGTGCAATATTATTTTACCATAAAAATAATATTGTACCGTAAAGAAGCAAATTCCCTGATATGATAAAAATAATCATATTTACCTCACAAAATCTTTTGAATTAAAGAATCCACAATTAGATTCTATTATTACGTTACTCTTATATTTCAACATAATTTGATAATAATTCGCATTAATGATCTGTCACGACATAGAAATTTACCAAGATTTTAAAAATACAAAAATTTATATTATTCTAAAGGTGTCCTACAATGTTAAATTCAAAATTTATATTAATATTTTAATATTCAACTAAATTTGAAAAGTAAGACTTCACGTATGCGTATGATTTTGAAATTAAATTTTGCAGGTGTTTATCGTTCGAGCAAGAAAGATATATACATTGATATAAACAACATTCCAGACATGAGTAACATTACCAAAACTGATTCGACTTTGGTACTAGGAGGAAATGTAACCCTTACCACGGCACTACAGACATTCCAAAAATATTCAACGGAAACTGGATTTAAATATCTAGAACAATTGGTCGATCATATAGAGATGATAGCAAATGTTCCCGTACGAAATATTGCCACCATAGCAGGGAATTTAATGTTAAAATACGAGCACAAAGAGTTCCCATCCGATTTGTTTTTGATATTAGAGACTCTCGGTACTGAGGTACACATCTTGAAAAGTCCCTCTGATAAGCAAAGTATATATTTGTCGGAATTTTTTAATCTCAACATGCACCATAAAGTTATTTATAGCGTTGTGTTACCACAGCTTACTGACCAGCACATATACAGATTCTATAAGGTCATGCCTAGAGCTCAGAATGCTCGCGCTCACGTCAACGCCGGCTTCCTCTTCAAACTCGATGCCGATGACAAAGTAACAGAATCTTTACAAATTGTATTATGTTATCATTATAACTACTTATTCATATTATAATTTTCTTCAAGTATTATTTGTTTATATTTATAATATTTTTTAAAAAGGTGTTGGAGCAGCCTAACATTATTTTCGGTGGCATCAATAAAGATTTTACGCACGCAATTAACACAGAAAAATTGTTGGTGGATAAAATTATTTTTTCATCTTCCCTGCTGAAGCAAACCTTGGATGTCTTGCATGCCGAACTGCAACCTGATCATGTTTTACCGGATTACTCACCAGAATTTCGCAAGACACTAGCCGAAGGATTATTTTACAGGTGTATATTAAGCATCAAACCAGAGAAAATACCTCCTTTTTATCTCAGTGGAGGCACCATATTAAAACGTGGTCTCTCTATAGGTATGTACATATAAAATATCCTGATTATTTTTAAAAGTATATGTCCATTATAAGAATTTATGTAAACTTTCGCAATTCATGCACGTAATATAAATACATATAATTCTTATAAGGCGATAATATATATAATTGAAATATACATATAAATGATGTTAACTGCAAATATTTCAATTCGAGGATTGAGATTTCAATAGTATGGAGATCAAGTACTATATGTAGAAAAAAGCAAATTCAAATACAGTTTGGATAGATTTGCAATTAACTTTGCTAAAATGTACATTCCAATATTTGGGAATTACAATCTATTTTATAACAAATATATTAAATATTATAATATTTATTAAATGAGCACCCATGGAGATTCACATAAACATTTTTACTTACAGATACCTTAATTTATTCCTGGAGCAACAAGCTATGCTTTCTCATTTTTATTAAAAATATTTTTTATAGATCTTGCTGTTTTTAATAAATATTTTAGAAGAAATATTTTTTTTAATTTAATAAGTATTGTCACTGGGATATACCAAACAAATTTTATTAAATTTTAATTAAATTAAGAAAAATAATTGATTGCATTCAAGCTAAATTTTTTTAATTAAACGGAACAGTTTTATTAAGAATTATCCCGTACAAAATATAGTACAAAATTGTCACATAAAATGACTTTAAGATATGTTTAAGTTGCAAAAAAACATTGTATGTCCAATTTTCGATACTTATTGTTTTCTAAAAAATTGCTTTAATAAAGTAAACAAAAGTTTCGAGCTCAATTAAAAATTCTCTTCTCTATATATTGCATGAATAAATTAATATATGTATACAAAAGCTTTTAGTGTATTCTAATTATTGATTAACGAAATTGTGTATATGAAGAAATATAATCTTCCTAGGTCACCAATTCTACGAAACGAATGTAGACATATGGCCAGTGACTAAGCCTATGCCAAAGTTAGAATCTATTGCACAGACATCAGGCAAAGCCCAATATTGTGATGATCTGCTACCATTTCCTAGAGAAGTGTTTTGTGCTTTTGTCGTCACAAATATCGCTAAAGGTTACATCAGTGGGATAGATGCTAAACAGGCTCTTCACATGAAGGGTGTAGTGGATTTTTTCAAAGCCGATGACATACCAGGAGAAAATCTGTGTATTTCGGCTGTTAACGGGATGATGTCATTGCCAGAGGACGAGTTACTGTTCGCTGACAAGGATGTTTCGTATGCCGGCCAACCTGTCGGTGTAATTGTCGCGGAGACGCATAATTTAGCGATTGAAGCTGCAAAATTGGTTCAAATTAAATATAAAGAATCTTCGAAAACAAAGCCGGTATTAAGTATTGAGGATGCTATTAATGCAAATGATAAAACTAGAATCAGGCAAAGTGTCAACATTCCAGCAAAGAGGAAAGGTAAAAACTGTGAAAGAACGACATTTATTTAATTAAATTTTTTTTCTTTTGTTATAATTATCTTTAAAAAATAGCAGTAAATGTATCTTTATGTTTTGAAAAAAAAATAAAATAGGCTGTACATTTGCAATCATGCGAAATAGTACATGCAAGTACTGATAGCAACTATTGGAAGTGGTAATTACTCAGTTTAGGCAAGTTATCTCTAATGATTTGGCCTTGGCATTTATTGTTCAAAACAATCTACTGAATGATTTTCAGAAATTTTAGTCGTTACCTGTTAAAATTAATTGATCATAAAACACTGAAGATGAAAAGATAAGATAAAAAGTAAATATTCCTTTTTACAATACACAGTTCCAACCCAGATAGAGCACAAAACTGAACTCATCAACAAATCAAAAGATCAGCTATTAGAAAAAAAGCAA
>NW_017277373.1:0-342 GCF_001594065.2 Cyphomyrmex costatus | reverse complement strand
TTACCGGATAGTGTAGCTCGAGTGTTGTGTACATATACTTTTATATTGCGTTGTACTTAGACGAATTGAGTGTTATGTATCTTTTATATTGCGTTGTACTTAGACGTATTGAGTTTTATGTATCTTGCGTTTTACCTAGACGTATTGAGTTTTATGTATATTGCGTTGTACCTAGACGTATCGAGTTTTTATGTATTTTGTATATTGCGTTGTACCTAGACGTATCGAGTATTATGTATTGAGGCTTACGTATCGAGTATTATGTATTAAGGTTTACGAATCGAGTGTTATGTATCGAGTTTTACGTATCGAGTGTTATGTATTGAGTTTTACTTATACCTA
>NW_017277372.1:0-566 GCF_001594065.2 Cyphomyrmex costatus | reverse complement strand
TCATCCGGACGAGAACCCAGGACATAATTAAGATCGAACTTCACTTAGGTAAGTTCGTTTAATTTATAAATTATTTATGAAGAACGGAGAGATGTTTTTTGTGATTTCGCATTGATAACAGCGAGTTTACTCTCATTAGCCTAATTATTATTTGTATTTGAAATTTTCGAGAGTCGATTTTTATATTTAATTTCTTAATAAATATGTCTCAAATTATACGTTCTAATTAAATCTTCTTTATTGTAAGCACAGTGATCATTAATAAAGATTATTTATGAAGAACGGAGAGATGTACATAATTTTTACTTAATAAAGTAAATATTTTGATGTGATAAAAGTTCAACCATGTATGATATAACAAAATCATTTTAAAATTTATACAAATTATTTTGGTTTATAGTTTTACAGGTGACTAGTACAGTTCTTTAATTTGAGACTATATATATTTATTAGATTCATCTCTGTTAGTTTATAAGAAATAAAAAGGCCATATATATGAATACTCTATATACAGTTCATGAAAATATTTATATTAATAATATTATTAATACTTATATTGTTGTAGA
>NW_017277371.1:0-663 GCF_001594065.2 Cyphomyrmex costatus | reverse complement strand
CTTCTCTTTTTCTCTCTTTCACGACGCGATGCGTGACGCGCTCGGTGGAAACGTACCATAAGAGATATTAGGTGTACAAAAAAGTTCTGATAAATAACAGTAAATTTTATTGTTTATATTAATATTTTAAACCTGCGGAAAATGATGCTTGTGTTTTTCTGTTAAATTATACTTACGTTTTAGCTAGAAAATCTGCGTTAATTCTGTGTGGTACAATTCTAATAATTTTCAAAAAATGCAAACAATTTAGCAGGAATACAAGCATCGTGTGCCGATCTTTAATTAAAATATTTTTTTTACAGTATAATATTAATACAATATTTATATAATTTTATATTTTCTTATTTTTGTATTTTTTTTATTTTGCAACGCATTACTTAATTATAAATCTATTTCTTTTAGTTTTTGTACATTTAATTTGCTGTTCATACAAATAACCTAGGCAGCTAGAAAGAAATAGAGAGAAAGAGGAACTAGAGCAAGTGAGATAGAAGTGTAGACGGCGTTACTGGGCAACTTACCCATTTCGCGCATGCGCACTCCATTTTAGGCTTCACAAAATCAGGAGAGTTGCGCTACTGTGGCTGTGTTCCAAAATTATTTGCCAGCGCTGGCAGCACTGTCAACACCGTTCCAAAAACCATCGAAGCACGCTGTGGCAGT
>NW_017277370.1:0-374 GCF_001594065.2 Cyphomyrmex costatus | reverse complement strand
GAAAACAATTTTTTTCTTAAAACTTAGAGTCATCTATTCCGGGTTCATACAGTAGCTCTTCCAACGTTGATGCCGCTTCTAAAAATTCAATTTGCTACTGTCTTCTCTTCAATCGTCCTTCGCGAGCGCGGCAGACGGCAGACTAACTAGTTCTCTACGCAACGGATTCTTCTCTTTCAATGCTCATATCTCAGTCAATTTTGCTCGGATCGATTTGAAATTTTAAGAACGTATTCTCAGATATTTATACTTCAAAAAAAATGCAAAAAACAAAATCGATTTTTTTCAAAGTTGCAAGTGGGGTTCCCCCCTTAAGATCGCCTGCGGAAGCCGATATACGAACAAAACTTCTCAACTTAATCGATACAAAGTCA
>NW_017277369.1:0-3692 GCF_001594065.2 Cyphomyrmex costatus | reverse complement strand
GCATTGCGGAGTGCATCGTTACATCACCCCCCTCCTCAATAGTGCCTGAACTTAGAGGCACACATGATTAGCAAGGCGGTTGGCAGCGGTCCGAGAGGCCTGTGAGTTTGAGGTAATGCCCACTTTTGGCCCTCGTTTTCGCTTGCTGTGTCGTCGTCGGTGTCTATGACGTCGGATTCATGATTCTCCGACTCGATTTCGTCGGCTTCGGAATCGTCATTAGCGGTGTCGGCGGAGGGGGGCGGTGCGGGCTTTAGATCCTGAATATGTACGTGTCAATACCAGCGGCCATTCGTATCGCGTAAATCGTAGATGACCGCGGATACTACTCGTCGCACCTCGAACGGACCTTTGAATTTCGGCGCTAGTTTTGCATTAAATGCGGCGGCTTTGTTCGAGAGCGAATGCTCTTTCTTATATACCTGTTCGCCGATTCGCGGTTTCCACGGTCTGCGCCTTAGATCGTAATAATGCTGTTGCCTTTGGAAAGCTTGTGCGAGATTAATTCGCACAAGTTCGTAGGCTTCTTCGAGGTGGCGGCTGGTAGCATCCGGCGGCGGAGCGGCGCTTTCACTTGCATCTTTTGCGTTTGCCGGCGACAGTAGCTCCCGACCGAGGTTTAGATACGCTGGCGTATACCCAGTAGCATCGTGATGTGCGGAATTAAACGCGAACTGGAGTTCGGGGATGCGGTCATCCCAGTCACGATGGTTGCGTTGCACGTATTGCGCAATCATCGTTTTTACGGTGCGGTTCGTTCGCTCGACCGGATTACAATGCGGCGCGTATGCTGGCGTATACGTATGTCGGATTTCGTGCGCGGCGAGCAACTTTTCGAGTTGCTTAGACTTAAATTGAGTCCTGTTGTCGGAGATTATATTTTCCGGACATCCGTGGCGGAGAATAATTCGATTTTTTATGACCCCCGCGATGATTGGGGCGGTGGCACGTCGCAGAGCCTTCATCTCGAGCCATTTTGAGAAACGGTCTTGCATGGTGATTAGCCATGTGTTTCCTTTTTTCGATCTCGGTAGCGGCCCGACTAAATCAAGGGTGACATGTTGCCAGGGGCGGTGCGTGGCGGTCACGTGCATCATCCCGGCGGGCTTGGCTTGGAGGACTTTGTGTCTCAAACAGTTCTTACATTCGCGCACGTAGCGGGCGATGTCGCGGGCCATTCCTGATGTAGCGGGCCAGTAATAGACTTGCATGACGCGTGCCATCGTTTTTGCAATGCCTAGGTGGCCCGCGGTGGCCGCGTCATGATTCTCATATAATATCGCGTCGCGTCGTTCTTTCGGCACGCATTCCTTCCACTGCTGGTCGGCGGGCGTTTCCTTAAAATCCAAATTGTGCAGCAGGTGGCGATAAAGCTTGTCGCCGCGAACCTCGTAATCGGGGTGTCGGCGCGGGTCGGTCTGAACGGCGGTGAATAGTCGGCGGTACCACGGACAGCGCGGCGGGATATTGGCAGCGGCGGTGACCGGTTGGCGTGAGAGCGCGTCCGCGACCCGGTTTAATGAACCTTTTCGATATTTAATGTCGAATTCATATTGTTGGAGCTCGAATGCCCATCGTCCGAGGCGCCCCGTGGGTGAATCTAATTTTTGCAGCCATTTTAAAGACTGATGGTCGGTGATAACGGTAAATTAATAACCTTCTAGATAATCGCGCATTCGGCGGATTCCCCAGATGACGGCGAGGCATTCGAGCTCGGTCGCGCTGTAATTCCGTTCGGCCTGATTCAGCGTGCGACTGGCATACGCGATGACCCTCTCTCCCTCCGGGAAGTTCTGCGTAAGCACAACCCCGAGACCGGTATTACTTGCGTCGGTCTGCAAGATAAAACGGCGCGTGAAATCAGGACAGGCCAGCACGGGAGCGGTCGTGAGCGTCTTTTTTAATGTTTCGAATGCGGTTTCTTCGGCGAGTCCCCACTTCCACCTTGCGTTCTTACGCGTGAGTGCGGTAAGTGGGGTGGCTACTGTCGCGAAATTTTGTATAAAGCGCCGGTACCAAGATGCTACGCCCAGGAATTGGCGTATTTGCTTGACTGTTTTTGGTACCGACCACTTCTCGATTGCGCTGACCTTTTCCGGATCCGTGCGTAGCCCGTCGTGATCCACGATATGGCCGAGGTATTTCAACTGATCGATGCAAAATCGGCATTTTTCGGGGTTTATACGGAGCTTAGCTTCCCGGAGTCGCCCAAAAACTTCGCGCAGTGTTTGCAGGTGTTCGTCGAAGGTGCGGTTAATAATGATAATATCGTCCAAATATACGAAGACGTGCGGTTCTAATTCTGGGCCTAAAACGGTATCTAAGAGTCGCTGGAAGGTGGCCGGTGCGGAATGCAGGCCGAACGGCGTGACTGTAAATTGATACAAGCCTTTACCGGGGATCGTAAATGCGGTCACGGGCTTGCTCTCAGGTGTAAGCGGTACCTACCAATATCCGTTTTTAAGATCTAGCGTCGTCAGGTATCGCGCCCCTCGCAATTTGTCCTGGGTCGCGGTGATTTGCGGAAGCGGGTACGCGTCGGGCTCGGTTACGTCGTTAACGCGGCGGAAGTCTATACAGAAACGATTCTGGCCGTTTTTCTTTTTCACCACCACGACCGGGGAGCTCCACGGGCTTGTCGCAGGTTCAATTACGCTTTCGCGTAACATCTCCTGTACCTCGTGGTCAATGACGGCCTGCATAGCTGGATTGCGCGGACGGTATCGCTGTTTAATCGGCCGCGCGTCAGGCTTTACACGAATCTGGTGGTATGCCAGATGTGTAGGCCCTTGCACGGTTTCGAAAGCTGGTACTTCGATGTCGAGGAAGCTATGCAGGTGACGTCTCTCTTCCTCGGAGCCCTGAGTTAGCCCCTCGGTGGCCGCGGCGGTTGCTAAGTCGGTGGTAGTCGGTGTCAACGGCGGCGGCGGTATCGCGTAACCGAGCTTCCCCCACAAGTCCATGCCGATTAACATAGCATTTCTGAGCGTCGGCATCACCCTGAAGGGGTGTGTGACGCATTGGTCCCCGATTTTAATTGTCAGATCGACTCGACCGGGTAACGTGACGACCTGGCTGTCCGCGAGCTGCACTTCCCCCCCGTCTGGATTTACGGAAAAACCCATTGCCATAATGGCATCGTTCGTGTCACCGTTTATGAACGAAATTTCTGACTCGGTGTCTATTAACGCGTTGTATTGCTCATTCTCTATCTGTACGAGCGTGTGCGGCCGGGGCGTGAACGTTATTCGGGGGACCGGGGGGCGGCCGGAAGTCCGCCGGTCCTTGTGTCGTTTCCCGTCGGCGGATGGCAATCTTTAGTAAAGACGCCGTCTTTTCCGCACTGGGAACAGAATTTTTTCGGCGGGCGTCGGCAATCGAAACGAGTGTGTCCACGCTGTTTACATCGCCAACAGCACTCGTCTCGATTATAAACGACGGCAGCAGCTGGAATTTCCCGCGCGTCGTTTTTTACTTTCGCCTCGGCCTTCTCAGCCTTTTCCATGGCTAGCAAGCGTTCGCAGTTCGCGGCTTCGCGACTCAGGTCCTGTATCATTCGCACATCAGAACTGCGGATACGGAGCTGATATGAAAAATGCGAATTTGGATAAAGATATTCCAGCTGTCACCGTTCGGTCGTTATTCCGGCGCGGTTCATTAAAGATATTAGCGCAGTGGAATATTTGAAAAAC